>NW_019417082.1:80795-125777 GCF_000390285.2 Anoplophora glabripennis
GCCATCTTATCCCTAACGACCAATCACCTTCCACGCAGACCGCCGCCATCTTGTGACGTCACATCCGCTGCAGACCGCACCCATCTTACGCCGCCATCTTGTGACGTCACATCCGCTGCAGACCGCAGCCATCTTATCCCTACGCAGACCGCCGCCATCTTGTCGAACTCGATGGACACTGGCCATGTGACGTCACATCCGGTCCAGAACCGGCCTAACTTATCTACTTACGGCATTGAATATAATGAAATACAGAGAGTTTGAGAATTATATTTTTATATGTGGAGATACTCTTCTAGGTTCAAAAATGCTTTTTAAGTAAAAGGTCTGCTGCTCAAAGTAGCTTAAAATATTGTTTATAAATGAAAAGTAGGGGTTGCAATTACGACTCGAAAAGGGGAATTTAGGGATGAAATTTTTACCTTGCAGGATGTCATTTTAAAATCCAAAATCGACGAGTCTCGGGTTTTTTATAAATATGCTCAATAATTGAGATGCTGAATTTATTCCATTTGGCTGTTCCACACTGTTGATGAAGCAACTTACACACATGGCTGTGCGAAGTTTTCAGTATACTTTTGTTTGGTATATATTGGCGAACTTTTTACAAGAAATACTATTCCTAGGGGTTGTATTACTGTGCTATAGGGAATAATAGAATAGCAGAAGAAAATGGAAAGCAAGAAAAGAAAAACCATCAGAATGGTGTGCGCGAAGTAATTGTAAATATATTAATAAATATGTGCGAGTGCCAGCCTAAAAATAATACCTTAAATGTGTCATTAATTGCCACAATTCCCGTTCTTATGACCGAAAACAGTGAGTCTATGAATCTACCGTAACTCTGCAAATGCACTCCCTTTCCACACCACATGCTGGAAATCAAATTAAAAGTTTTAAAGTGAGCTATCAGCGGTACAAAAATTGACGTTATTTTCTATATATATTTGTTGAATTCAATTTTCACTATTTGAATTAATTTGAAACTGTAATTTTTTTGCGTTTATAATTTTGTCTCTGATATTTTCCTTTAAATTGCAAAACGTTTTTTTTTTGTTTGTGATTTTATTTGAAGAAAACAATTTGGAAAACTTATCAATACCCTATTTTCCCTAAGCTCTAGCTAAAAATATACTAATGTATAAATATCTATTAATTCGTATTCAACTAGTCTCTAGTTTCAGTTCTTTTTTATTCTTTTCACTCTTCTCTGACCTATCTCGTATCTTCTTCTTCTTCTTCTTCTTCTTCTTCTTCTTCTCCTCCTCCTCCTCCTCCTAGTGGTTGGTCTCAATAAGTCCCATAGCACTGCGGCCTAATTAGGCGTATTGTGCCTCCCACTAGTAGTGCTATTCAGCAAGTAGATTTGTCCTTTTTACAAAGTCCAAAAGCTTCCTTGCTGACACTTCTCTCAGTTCCTTGGGTTCCAAATAGGGTCTCCCAAGGAGCGCCATTCTCCTCCGTGCAAATCCCGGGCACTCGCCCAGGATATGCAGAGAAGTTTCATACGCCAATTCACATCCTCGGCAGACCGGACTGTCTACAAGCTTTAGCTTAGGTAGATGTTTCCTAAAGTGACAGTGTCCCGTTATGAGTCCTGTCACTCTTCTCAGCCGGATTCTGTTCAAGCTCAATAAATCATTCGCTCTTTCCTTCGAAGGATACTCCATGAGCTCCTTAGAATGGCTATGTCCTGGCCTTGATGTCCAGTATTTTCTGTATTCTGTCTCAGTCCATTTGCCCAGAGCCCGCCTGACCACACTGGGAGATGTGCCACAGAAGGGCTCCGGGCCAATGAACTCTGTTTCGGATCCCTTCCGGTATTTTGTTCTCCCATCTTGCAATGTCGGGAAAATGACGCCCAAATCTTCGTGATGATGTAATATGAGTTACCTAATTTTTGTCTGAAATTTTAAATTCCAGTCCAATTTTTGACAGCTGACTGGAAGTTTCATCGAGGTTTTTTCTCAACAAATTTCTTAATAATTTCTTTTATTGATTTGGACTTGGTTCACTTTTGTTTTGTTGTTTTTTTACAATGTGATCAAGTTAACTTTATCTTTTTTTATTTTTACTTTGTCTTCAACTGGCTCTAACTTGACTGACTGTGCATTTCTGGCAATTCTTAAATAAATGTCTGCCAAACAAATGACTATCAAGGATTTTTCTGGAATTGGATGGAAATTACATATTACATGAAAACTTTTTATTACAATTTGTAGATCTACATATTATACTAACACTGTCTTAAACCTAATTCTTTCTCATTTTCCAAGCTTTTATCTGATATAACATTTTTTGTTGAATTTGTCTTTAAAATCGAGCTGGAGAACGTGTCATAATTTTTTCCTATCTAGTATTTTCTGAAATACCAAAAATTCTCATCGAATTTGATTCACTCTGTCTTTCCGGTTGGCCAGTTGAAAAAGGGCACCGTATTATTTTTTCCGTAATTGAATAATTCAAGCCTTCAACAAGTGTTGTTGTTTTTAAAACGAACTGGATAACACGCCCTGGGTTTAATTTCGAAGTTTAATGAACTACAAATGGTCATCTGCGTGAGTGATTTCATCATATATTCATGACGTTCGGTAATCAGTTTGTTCTGTTCAAATATACCAGAAAACACATGGGAAATAAGTTGTTGCTTTCCAAATATTGAACAAAAGGGGAAGCGGATACGATCCCAGTATGTACATAATAACAGCTCGAATAAAATCTCCGTTTGGCTACATTGCCTTCTTAGGTATACGATTAATGGCGGGGATATTAAAAAAATATTTTCAAATATCGTCTCTCACATTTTTTTCCACTCAATTTATAATATCTTTTCCAAAAAATGATTGTATATACATTTCTGCCCGCAGTGAAAAAATATTTGATACATATGCTATAAGATAATATTTTTTGTAGGTAGAAAATGTCAAAGAATCAAAGTTTTTCGTAAATGTAGATTCAAAGGCAACTGTAGGAATAATCTTTACCAATACTCCCGAAGATGCTATCTTATGCATGCACAAATCGTAACTAATAAGAGCTGTATTGATTCAACCAGAAACAAGATAGTGATGTTAAAAATATTCCCCCTCGCCCAATCTGTTTCCATACATGTTCGACTGGATATCTAGATTCTAGAATTTAGATACTTCTGTGAAGAGGCGAAGTTAATTTGTCTGATAATATTCATATTCATTTGTGAGGTCTCAGTTTTATTGATCGCAAACAAATTGCATCTGTAATACTTTGGATAATAAAAAGCTTTTTACTTGTCACTCTTGTTACGAAAACGACACCTGTTATTTTTATTGAAACAGAAATCTCAAAACTTCCATTGCTTCAACTAAAACCATTTCGTCGATGATACAATATTTCAAAATCAGATGCAAACGTAATAATTTTACCTTTTATTTGATTCTGAAATAATTTATGTAACAATTATAAGTAAAGATGGACCAAGTACTGTTCCTTTCTGTATCTTATATTTAGCAGTTGCACATACTGCTTTCTGTTTCCCAAATAATTCGAAATAAAGTTGAGGAATGAAAATGGACCATACAAAGCGGTATATTGAAGATCCTAAGTGTGCATTGATTGCAAATAATTAGCCTAGAAAAAATATATTACTGAAAGATTGATTGCAGTAACATTACTTTTACAGGGGACACTAAGTTCAAAGAATCATCTGTACAGATTATGAAAACTGGTTAAAAGAAGTGTACATTAAAGTAGAGAACGCATTAGGTGGTCGCGGTCCGTTCTGGGCTGAGCTGATAGCGGTCTTTTACAAAATCAGTCGCATTTGGCAATTGCACACAATCCTGAGCTCTCCTTTAAATAGTTGCGGTATTGTTTTAGTAGTTAAGAAAATCAATTCTATGGAAGAGGAAGCTCGTCTCGATCGCATCGCGGTCTCCCGAGATTCTTTGGAAAAGATCGGAGGAGAACGCGATGCGAGCGAGACGAGCTCGGGAATGTCTAGTGCGAATGCATACATTATAAAACATGGGAAATATTGGGAAGGAACTCCACCGCGCGCGATCGAGACTAGTACGATCCCGTCGCATCGTGGTCCGTTCTGAGCTGAGCTGATAGCGGTCTTTTACAAAATCAGTCGCATTTGGCAATTGCACACAGTCCTGCTCGCGCTCTCCTTTAAATAGTTGCGGCATTGTTTTAGTAGTTAAGAAAATGAGTTCTATGAAAGAGGAAGCTCATCTCGATCGTATCGCGGTCTCCCGAGATTCTTTGGAAAAGATCGGAGGAGAACGCGATGCGAGTGAGACAAGCTCGGGAATGTCTAGTGCGAAGGAATACATTATAAAATATGGGAAGGAACTCCACCACGTGCGATCGAGACTAGCACGGTCTGCGATGCGACGGGTCCGCGACCGCTTAATGCCTTGTCCCCTTAAGACCTCTTTTATGCACGCGTTTTTCTCCTCTCAACGCGAAATTGAGAAAAACGCGGCATATTTCTGCTCCATTTTATGCACGCGTATTCTATCAGTTGTCGCCAGTTTCATGCCACACAGTNTAGGGGTGGCGAGTGGGCACTAGCGGCCGAAATTCAACTGTAAATTTAACGGGTTAAAAAAAGGGGCGGGTTTAAAAAAAATACTACACTAAAGTATAAGTCTCGAGGATCATTTTGTGCTTTTGAACGTTCCGAAAGCTTTGGTAGGAGCTGAGATATGAATTTTTAAATTTGGCAACGTTTAGCCATTTTTCGACCTTAAATCGCCCCAAGCTGGAAACAGAAGCATTCTACGAAAAAATGTCAAGAGACAAAAAGTATTTATTTTTGCCCAATTTACCTTTGAAAAAAAACTTTTTTGTTAATAACAAATTACCTGCCACTCGGACATGAAGATGTTTCATTCTGGCCTCTCCTCGTGGTCGGTGACCTTGATTTTCTAAGCATCTTTTTAGGGGTGGACCGTTCGTCTATAAGATTATTCGAGTACAAGTAAAAGTTAAAATAATACATTTATTTTACTAAGTAGTCTGCTTTACTACTAAGGCTGCTTGAAAGGATATATGCCGTCATTTAAAAAAAAATATTTTATTCGATAAAAACGAAAAAATTCACCTTATTAATCAATTTATTGTTTATCCTTGACTGTAAACAATTTTAAGGGAAGATAGGGAAAAATGAGTAGAATACGAATACGTTATAAAAACGCATATTTAGACTGCAAAAAAATGTTTTCAATTATTATTTAAACCCCTTCTGAGGTTGCTCCTGACCGCTGACCTACAAAGGTTTATCGAGAGTTTATCGTGGCCTACCTTATTATTCAGTCATTAACTGCGTTTACTGCTACTTTTACTGCGTTTTTAATGCGACAATTATTAATAAACAGATCTTTTTACCTAGACACATGAATAAGACATGTTTTTTTACATTTTAAATATTGACAAGTATTATTTATTTGTGAATAAATGTAAACGTATAAAGATAATTATTGTTTTTAAATATTAGGTTATTACAATTTAGTATTTTTAATATTGTTAATGTTTTCATTTTCCATAGCACTAAAGTTGGGACTCGCTACACTTTCAGCTGTTTTACTTCAACTTCGAACGATCTGTGGTGCGCCGGCGCGTTTCCAGTCAGAAAATGTAATGCAAAGTAGAGTGGCGAATTAATGGGAGTTAAGGGTTAATTTACTTATCTTTTAAAAGGTCGACTAAATTTTTTTTCGATCTTAAATCGTTACGAGGCCTTTCGAATATGTGATTAAAATGAATGACATTATGACTGAATCACCCTGTATGTTAAGAGATACTCTTAATTCAAAATGTGACAGTTCTAATTTTTCAAATAAAATGTTTTTGACTGGTGTTTGTTAATATGTTCCGTTGCTGTTGCGAATTTGGCTGCAGACAGTTTCCATCTCTTTTTAGAGGTGTATTCTGAAAATATTTGTATAGACAACTATGGCGAGAATTTGGTGCTATAGTATAATATTGGTATAGATGTCTGCCTAATATGTAATAGCCAAGCATGTCTGTATATTAGAGTTCCACAATATTTTTTGATATGTCCATAATGGTCACAATAAAAATTAATTAATGATAATGGTAATAGTAATGAATATAGAAACCCAAATCACAAATGGCAATGACTTGAGTTTCTTCGTTATTCGAAAATATAATATTGATTATTGCTAACTACAATATTAACATAATGATATTTTTTCCCACAATATGTCGGATACCCTCATAGAATACTCAGGAAACAATGACCAAGTACTTTTTTTAGTTTTTAAATTTAGTCACATAACTTGCAACTTGCAACTTATGAATGATAGCTCCCAATAAGAGTTTATATTAATGCGTGAAATATACTTAACACTGAATTTAATACAAAGAGCATACAAAAACAACATAGTTAAAAAAAATTAAAGTTTTAAAAAGTTATGAGAGCAGATTGTAGGCAGTCTTTAGCAGCTGTTGCAAACTTGATACATTTATATCACACATATCAGATACTAAACTTAAATTAGATTATTATACACGGGTGATTTTAACATAAGGTTAGTTCTGGCAAATTGACAATAAAATAATGCATGAGATCTGATGTAAGGACAGTCAATCAAATTATGTAGGTAGTAGGTTGCAAAGAAATCTGACAGCATACAAATCTTCTTTTTTCTAAGCACTGAAAATTGATAATATATTACTATCAATACCCCGTGCCGGATAAATTCGATCACATCTAAATGAAATATATTTCAGAACTTTCTCTGAATAGATTCAATATTGTCAACATAACAGTTGAACAGTCGTAATATGGATACCAAACTAAAGAAGAGTATTCGAGCTTGGATCTAACGAATAATAGTATAATATTTTTAAGGTATTATAAGGACTGAGTGTGTTTTGAATCAATGTAATAATCGCATAGGACAATACTGGATTTATGATTTTAAGTGATTACTTTGCATTTATCAACATTTAGGTTAAGTTTGTTGTTAAGAGACCAAGCTGTAAGTTTGTTAAGTTCTTGCTGAAGATTGTGGACCTGGCTGATTGAAGAGATGGAGTTATAGATTTCGCGGACATCAGCATACAAAAGCCTTTTACAATTTAACACATTGTCAAGGTGGTTAATAAATAGGAGAAAGAGTAGCGGACCCAAGTTCGAGTCCTGAGGAACCCCCGATGTAGCTACATATGTCTTGGATTTAAAACTGTTAAATGTAACATATTGACTTCTATTATAAAGATATGAACGGAAAAACGTAAGTACCTAGTTCATCATTAAACATAATAGCGAAATCGAATGATGTATCTTGTCGAAAGGCTTAGAGAAATCAGTGTAAATCACATCCACTTGGCCATATTCATCAAGAATGTCTGACATAAACTGTGTAAACATACAAGATTAGAAGTGGTTGATCTGAAGGACATAAAACAAGTTTTTTATAGGAAAGTAGATGCAATAGTTCAGTACGTCGGTAGAGTCTGCCGACTCAAAAATTGAGCATACACTAGCTCTCTTCCATAAAGATGGAAAGATTGACGTTCTCAAAGATAAATTAAATACAGTAGTAGGACAAAACGTAAGCACGCACTTTTTTACTAAATAACTCGGTACAAAACCTGGACCGCACGCCTGCTTGCTTTTTTAGTTGTTTAATTGCCAATATTATTTTGTCCTGAGACAAATATTTGAAGTTTAAATAAGAGGTATTGTTGTTACATGGTTTAAAACAAAACTTTATGAAATAGGCTCATATCGAAAAGGTGCGGTAAAAATTTTTCTGCCAATATTTAAAAATAGTAGAGACGATTCTTACAAATTATTATAGAAAAAACTACAGTTCAGTGAAAACAATGTATTATTCATCTAAACTGGATAATGCCTGACAGAAATATACACCCAATATTACGAAATTACTAAACGGTGCGCGTTGAGCGAAAGCAATTAAACAAACAATTAATTTATGTAATTGTCACTGTTAAGCCACTAATGTCTTTGACATAAATTCAATTACAGTTGATGATCGAGTTCCAGAATGGTCTCGTTGAATTTATTAACCGTAATCTAAATGAAACCATTAACTGGAAAGCTCTGCTTAATAATAATGATTAAGATTAGGATTTAAGAGAGCAGCGAGACACTGGCTTCATTATAAACCAAAGGAAATTGCTAGTTCTTGCAAATTTGTTCTTTAATATTGCCGTTAAACGGAAATTTAAAATACCTGATCGTTTTCCAACTCTGGCAAAGCTCTCACATTAAACATAGAACTGAGTAACCGCATTCATTTGTATGGGAACATGTAAAAATGTCTACTAAACTTAATTGTGTCATTCAGCTTTATTACTATTTCAGCTTTAAATAATATGTTTAAGTGAAGAAACATAATGGTTAGATTA
Organism: Anoplophora glabripennis; assembly: GCF_000390285.2. NCBI lineage: Eukaryota > Metazoa > Arthropoda > Insecta > Coleoptera > Cerambycidae > Anoplophora > Anoplophora glabripennis. The sequence continues at coordinate 89,184 of NW_019417082.1, forward strand.
CTATACTAGTCCTATTCGATGATCATAGTAATGACAAATTAATTGATAATAATGATTGATTAATGATATAATAATTATAATAATTATTTATAATAGCTAGCACATATTTTTCTTTATAGGGTTATACAGAATGACCCTAAATTGTCTGCTTTAGAACGGATAGGACTCCAAAAAATAAGGACACCATGTCATATAAACTTTTTTTTTTTCGAAAATGGATAATGAGGAAGAGTGTCGTATTTTTGCGATATCTTGAAAATCTTTCAAGATGTCTTATTCCTTATTTACACATTACTATTCAAATCTCACATACTGCTAAAGACTGGTTTTGGGGCTGATTATTACTTCTCGAACTTTTTTGTTTTTACCCATTAATCTTTAGATCATTAAGGAAAAAAATACCTTTGCTTCATTTTGATAAATCGAACGGTTTTTTCGAAACCACGTTACATAGGAGGGTGCATTTTTTATATTTTTTATAATTTCATTACAACGATCATAATATATGCCTATAAACGTTAGAAATGTTTTGAGCTATTTCCATCAAATAAGAGCATTAGATTGTTATTGTTTGAAAAAATTTTGAACTTGGTTTTGGTGAAGAAATAAAAGAACCTTAACGGAATTTGAACAATACTGTGAAATTAATGTTTACTTATATGACCTAAGTGTATGTTTAATATAAGTAAGGTACCTTGAAAGACTTGTAAGATGTCTCAGAAAAAGTGGGAATCTATCATCCCGTTCTAAAATGAAATATTTCCCCTATTATTCATTTTTGAAAAAAAAGTTTTATAACAACAGGTACCTCCACTTTATTTTAAAGATATTAAGCTAAGTCAAATAATGTTCTCTAAGATGTATGTAAGCAATGGATGTCTCATGCCCTTATAGACGAGATTCTTAAATGAAGGGAGAAGAAGCGAGAGACAACTAATCTACTAATCTTGCTGCCCCGATTAGTATTAAATCATATCAACCATATCTCATTAAACAAGTATTATTCATTGAAAAACACACATTGAAATATTAAAAAATGTAATCCTTCACATAAACATCTTGTTTTCTTGTTATTCTAACATCACGTTTGACAAAGAACAAGCAAACCACGCGGTATCAAAGAGCATTATTTGACTTCATTTTATTCATAGGATTTGTCGGAAAACATTTTGAATTTATTTGAATTACCTCAATATTTTTAAAATAAAATGAAAATACAAAAGCTAATAATAAAATATATGTTTTTAAAAATTTAAAAGGATATCATTTTTCGTACTATCTTTTGGGAAAATATCAGGAGAAAATTTTGGATTACCCTGTGGTTTTGTATTCAGTAATCCCACATTGTGATATACCGGGTGATTCAGTTTGGTATTCGAGGCCATGCATCTCTTTTATTTTAACAAATACCTATGACAAACCCTATATATTTTTAAATCGCCCTTCAAACTCTATCAAATGACATTATTAGAACGTCTCCATAGTAACATATGTCACAATTGCTACAGTCAACTGTTTTTATTCAAATGGCACACTATATATTTTTTTCCTCAATTCTGGAAGATATTTTTTTCTGCGTTCAGCAGTGTAAGGAAGTCTATAGTTTCATCAGAAATATTGTTAGAAAAACAGCAAAAAAGATTAACCCTACTTTTCGTAGCTTTATTCTGAAAAATGATAACCAGCTGCGGAAACAAGTTATTATGTTTTCTAAAATAACACATTTTATTTATAATACGATAATAATATACGAGTAACAATTTAAAACAATGCTTATTTCAAATGTTCAAAATGAGCTCCATTTGCTTCCAAACACAGTATTCTGTTTTTCATTCCCTCTCTACAAACACATTCTACTGTTTCTTCATTTAATCTCCGACATTCTACTCTTATTGTGTTTTTAAAATAAATATCATTTAGGTAAGGTCAAAGAAAGGAATCTATAGGGGTGAGACCCGGAGATCTAGCAGGCCATTTAACATCTTTATCGAATGATCTTCATCTCTGCCCTTCTGAGTTTAAACTCTTCTTTTCTTTTGAAAACTTCCATCTGCCGCCAAATTCCTGGCTAACTTTTCGAAATTTTTTTCTGATTCAAGTTGTCTCTGCGGGAAACGATGTTGGCACCTATAAATACCTGGCAGCTTTAGCGTTCTTTCAGCCTTCTCCATAAATTAAAATCATATCTAGTTTTTCTTGGTTACTGTAAGTATTCATGTTATAATTATTAGTTATAGATATAATAGGTAGGAAAAAAATGTCAATTATTTTGACAAACCGTTATTTAGAAATGTTAAAATTCAGTTGTTTCCGCAGCTGGCTATCATTTTCAGAATAAAGCTAATGAAAATAGGGTACATCTTTTTTGCTGTTTTTCTAGCAATATTTCTAATGAAACTATAGACTTCCTTATATAGCTGAGAAAAAAGATATCTTCCAGAATTGATAAAAAAATATATAGTGTGCCATTTGAACAAAAACAAATGACTATAGCAATTTTGACACATGTTACCATGGAGATGATCTGATAATGTCATTTGATAGAGTTTGAGCGGCGATATAAAAATATATAGGGTTTGTTATAACTATTTGTTAAAATAAAAGAGATACGAGGCCGCGAATATCAAACTGAATCACCCGGTATATGCGCTACCTAATTCTACCTATTGATTACATACACAAAAAAGTCAAACCCAAGAGAGCCACATATCATTTCCTAAGAAATTCGATGGGCTGAACACAATCCTGTAATAAAAATTTCATTACAAATTTCGGAAAGAATTAAAATTTTTGGGGAAAATTTGGTCTCTGTCACGGAATATTTTAGACTTGCTCGTAATAATAAGTCGCCTGACCAGGAGTATCCACATTCAAAACATTCAGCCACTAGTTATAAGTATGCGCTAGTGAAGCAACTAATCCCTATGAAAATGGAGGAATGAATATTTCTGTGTTATGAACNCCACATTCAAAACATTCAGCCACTAGTTATAAGTCTACGCTAGTGAAGCAACTATTCCCTATGAAAATGGAGGAATGAATATTTCTGTGCTATGAACTTATAAAATCTAATAGCTGATCTTTCCCTCCCTCTGATACCTATTGAATAATGTGCAACAAAATTAATAAGGAGAACCGTAAAATATCAATATTATTATTCCTCCGATAGTCAGGTAACGCCAACGCTTGGATACGAAGATGACAGCGTCATTTTGCCTTGCCGCATTAGTGGCTTTACTAGAAACAAACAGACATCTCGCAGGCGATAGCATGGCGGGCAATGCTTTGCATAATTGCGACGTGCTGCTATTGAAAAGTGCCACTATTTGCTTGACGACTTCAAAATTTGTCTCAGTTTCGAAGTTAACCGCCTTTCCGCTCTAAAGCGCAGAAAATCGCTCCAATGCCGGAGAACTGTCGATAGCAATATTATTGAAGACGAGACAGAGGACACATAAATCACAGAACATCAAATTTTTATCAGTCAAATGCCGTTCGGCCAGATATCGTCGCAAAACGCTCCGAAATCCAAGAATGCTCAACGCCGATGCTGAGGAAGACTGATGAACCATGCCAAACATAGCAGTCGACGCTATAGAAAAGTTAATAAACCATCTGAATAGTTGTTTGGAGTCAATACAATACAATACAAAATCAAAAGAAAGAATTTGAAACTTAGAATCAAAATCCATAAAGCTAGAAATAATCGCGATTTTCAAATTATTATTAAAAACAAATAGCTAACAGCTTCAACAAAAGGTTCGTAGTTTCATATTTCAAAGAATGCCGGATGGAAATTATCATAATACAAGATGCTCCGGGTTGCGCAAACTGAGAAGCTCTCGAGAGGACATAATACTAACCATGTCACAGATCAACAAAGATAATAGGAAGTCAACTAGATACTGTCTGCACTACTGTATACTAGATACTGTATACACAGAAAACTTCTGAGTAATATTGGCTCTGCCAGAAGACAGGAAAATGAGGTCACTATGTCTTGTGTAAGTCTGAAGGCATAACCAGGATACATTATTCGAAAAAATACTAGAGCCTACGTAATGGAACCACTACCAAAGCTGTAGAGCATAATTAGAACACAAAACTGAGATAGATGAGTGACATCATGGAGATCGACAACCTTTTCATCTACTATTACGAGAATTCAGTAACTTTAGAATATGTTCTAAATATATTTTCTGTAGGTTGTAATTACAATATGATGTATTTACTGATCTAGGCTTGTGAAGGTAAATTGCATTTTTCAATTTTTATTAAGTATATTCAACATGTATAGGTATTTTATAGGTTTATTATCAGAATTGCACGGGAACCGGACACAGCGGTAACCGTCATATGCATGGCCATTAAATTTTACAACTGTCGTCTAGATAAACAATTTACTATGAATGGAATTGTCCGGACAATATGGCTTCGGTGTAATTTCTAGTTGATATTCTATCAGCTCCCGTAATCCCAATGTAACGGTTTGAGTCGCGCCAGCAATCAGAGTTCATGGTTAATTGTCGGCAATAAAAAGCCGCAACCCCAAACACAGGGGTGTGCAGCTATTATTACGCTTTTTCACAATGACTGCTATTAACCCTCACGGAAATTAATTGTCGGTATAAGACAGAGAAATGACATAAAACTGTAATTTCATTTTTAGATAGCTGCGAATATTGTCTGGTCTTTACTTTTAATATTAGTTTCGCACTTAAGGCAACTTTTATCTCTGTGAAAGTTATTTTTGAGAATTATATTGTTTTTACTGCTTGAACTGTAATTTCATTTGATTAAACATGTAAAGGATCACTAATTACATTCTGACAATAACGTTATTCCAAAAATTATTGTAGGGGGATGATATATGCATCCGTTGCAATTTAACTTTGGTGATCGTTCAGATTTCAGAATTTTTAAGAGGTACAAATCAGGAACATTATCATCAACTCTTGCAAAAAAGATTCAAAGCAGATGACGTCTGGTGACTCTCTTGATTAATTTTTTAAGGTTTCGTAAAAGTAATACTTATAAAGAAACTTATAATAAAATGCAGACATTTAACACATTGGAATGAAATTAGAAAGAAAAAATATATATTCTTTAATGGTATACGTTTATTTACTAAAACATGGAATATATTATAAATATTTATAACTAAATAGTAATATGCATTTTAAAAAGTTCTTAGATTAGTACCATTTAGCTCAGACTTAGAAATATTGGAATGTCCCTCTTCTATTTTTTTCTATGATATCACACCGTTTGAAATTGAAAACATTCTTAATACAATGCAAAATAAATCATCAAGTGGGCCAGATGGCATTCCAATTAAGGTTATAAAGTATATTTCTCAGTTCCTTGTTAATCCGTTGTGTTACATTTTTAATTTATCAGTCAGATCTGGAGTCTTTCCTAATACGTTTAAATTAGCCAATATCATTCCATTATACAAAAAAGGAGAAACCGATTACATCGACAATTATAGACCCATAGCTTTATTATCTAGTTTTTGTTTGAAAAAATTTGTCACTGTCGAATTTCTAACTTCACTATTAAATAAAATTTATTATGTAACAGCCAACACGGTTTTAGACCAATATTTTCAACAAATACGGCCTCGTTTTCGTTAGTTAATAACATTGTCAATTCAATCGATAAAGGTAATTTCGTGCTAGTTCTCTTCTTTGATTTAACACGAGCTTTCGACTGCACTCACAAAGATTTTATGGTTGATAAACTTAAAAAAATGGGTTTAAGGTATCCAATTGACAACTGGGTTCACTCTTTCCTAACTGACAGGGAAATAAATGTGAAAATTGGCAACAACATATCCCATTCTTCTAAGATTCCATTGGGGGTTCCCCAGGGGAGTGTCTTATCTCCCCTACTATTTATATTGTTCATCAATGATTTAGAACAACATATAACTGTCGAAGATACCACTTTGATTCTTTACGCAGATGACAGTACAATATGTATTAGTGCCTCATCTGCTGACGAGCTTCAAGCGAAAGTAAATGCCGCACTTGAACAATTTTATACGTGGTGTACTAAAAATAATCTGATTATCAATCCAACAAAAACTCATTACATTACATTCTTTAAAAAAAGAATATGCCCTAATGTAGTAGTGTCATTAAATAATACAATGATTGAAAAAGTACAACACACAANCGCTACAACTAAACAAATGAAATTCGCATAACACATTTGAATTTTTTATTATTATTTTGAAATTATATTATTTAAAGCAGTTGAAAATATTTCCGTATTTATTAAAGCAACCTATCCAGGTTGCATGTATTCTTCTCATTTTGAATATCACCATGTATCTCGAAGTATATTTGAATCAATGTTCACATTGTATAAACAGTTTTGATTTTAGATTAAAGAAGTTCTTTAAAGAGTACGTATTAATTAATAACATCAGAGAATTGGAGAATAGAGATGAAATTAATGTTATTTACGGCATCAGCATTACAAAGTATACAAATATAACCAAAGCAATTATAACATTTTCGTCCACGAAACTAAATTGTCTGAACTTCGACTGGAAAAGAGGTTATACTACATAAGCAATACTGAATTAAAATTATGATAAGTTGGAAGTTTACGCAAATTTATTTAAAACTTTGTGGATCCCTGAATTAAAGTACGTTAAAGCCTTCCCTCCCTACTAATTAAATACCTAATTTGGCTTACCAATGTTGAGCCAAATGAAAGCTGGGGTGTCTCTGTTAGAGACATGTTACACTCTAGAAAATGCTCCTGCCCCTGTTTTAATTGGAGGGTAGGGTTTTCGGGTGCAGTGGAAGTGTGTACATTTATATTTTCTGCAATTTTTTTAGATATTATAAATGTAAATTCAGAGGTCCCCGCGTTTTTCTACTGTACGAAGAATATTAAAATTTGTCATATAGGACATATATTTTCGAGCTTTTAGGTAGATGCTTAAACATTTACTTTATTTTTATTCTGAAGATTTTTTGAAAACTATAAAATTTTCGGTTTACATATTTCTTCGCGGGATATTAAAGAGTATCTAGACGAAAACATATTATAATGGTAATTTTGGCTATATTTGATTATGAAATGAACCATCATTGATTTAATTTTTTTAACACAAACCAGTTGACATTTCTACGTTGTAGTGTTAATTTTTTTTATCCATGGATGTATCACATACACGTATAAGGTATTTCTAGCGACGTTTTTAAAAGAAAAACCGATATTTATAATTTTTTATAATTCACAAATTTCATATACCTATACTACCAAAAAAAAAACAAGAAACAAAATTTTAATGAAAACTATAAATTGCATTATAATACAATTTATAAGAAATACTTACCTATTGGAAAGGCTCGAAATTTTCTCTAATAACTGAGTATTTTCTTAAAATTTCGTAGTACCTATTTATTGTAAAAGGCATAAAGAATCTATTACACCCATAATTTAAGTGCTTTTCAATTTTATTTAATAAAAACAAATTAAGGGCTTTTAAACAGCAGGTCAATCACGTATCTAATAAGAAATACAAGAAATAAGATGATTTTACATTTCATTTACTTGCACCGTAAAAATTATTATTAAAAAATGATTGAACGCCTACGTAAATAAAATTAAAAGTCTCCCCCAATTCCAAAGGGATATTTTTACTCCTCATTTAATTTGTCTCTCATAAAAAGGAAGACAAACGTAGGTCTTACTTAATTAAATTAATTTTTTTGATGAATACAAAGCGTTCAAATTAAATTATATCTAAGTAGAAAAGTACAAGAATGCTTATTCACACGCCTAGTAGTATATAAACGTAATAATTATTTATTTCAAATTTAAATCATTATTTACTTAAGGATTAGTTTTATATAATTAATTTCATAAATTTATTGACCGATATAATACTCGAAATAATAAAACTAAATATAATAGTGAAGCGGAATATAGATACCTACGTACTGAGTAATCTTCCTCTCTATTTATTGAAAAGTTAGTTTTCATCCTGTGATGATGAGTTTCCTACTTTCTTTGTGCTACATATTTGTGCCTAGTTTGAGACCTCACAGTGAGAAAGTGGAAAAAAAGAATACCAAATTGAATAAATACATCGATATGTCTTCAAAACTACATAAAAAATTATCAACTTTTTGTGGAACTGGAAATACTTATAGTTATTTTGTTATTTACTACATCCTATATTTAGTACAGGCGATTGTATGAATATATTATTATCTAAGGATTTTTTAAGAATATGAAAATTTCTAGAAAATTGGAAAAATATAACGGAACAAATATTGTTGTTGTGTTAAAATAAATATTATGTTGTAAAAAGTTGTTTATAAAATTAGCCATACTATAACTTATCTCTTATAGTAGTAGCGTTGGAAGACTGATAAGATTTTAAGAACTTCACATTTAGTCCCTATCATTGTAAAGTGCTCCGCACTATCTCTGTTACAACGTGGGCTCGGTCAAATTGGCTGAAATTGTGGTAAGTTGTAGGTTTTGTGTTACTGACCAAGTCACCACAGACTTAGGTCCAAAAATCAATTCATTCCTACGGACCTACTTATAGCCGTCAGAGTCTGTTCGGCTGACGATGACTACAAAGTAGTACGAGTAGAATATTGCTATAAAAACAGTAAATTTTGTGAAATGTTTACAGAAAAAAAATAATCGGATGATTTCGAAAAGTTACTAATTAACATGTTTGACACGTACCAAATACCAAACAGGCCCCATTAGCAACAGTAGTGTGTAGATTGCATCCATACATAGTATACGTTATTATGTATATACATAATAACGCAATAATCAATCTTATGGTTAAAAATTAGCAAGTCGTTATTATTTGTATCCATTGAGCAAATGCAAACATGCAATGTAAATGGTAAATGTTGAAACAAAGAAGCAGTCATCTCATCGCATTCCAATATCCTTTTGAAGGTGGTTTATTATATCATCCAGCCAAGCCTGCAATGTTGTTCACTAGCTGATTGAGGCACATCTTCACTACTTCACTAAGGTTGTGTACCAGGCATGGGGTACAAAGATCTTGTGTATCTTATGATGGTGAATCCGAATCCGCAGTCATTTGAGTAAAAACAATACACACGATCTATGTACTTATGTCTCTGGTACAGAACTTTCTTTTTTGTAGGACTGTGTTATTTTTGCTAGCTATGTTAAAGCAATCTTCCTAGACACCCACACTGCAACAGACATCAACGAAGTTAGGTAATACCTCTTCCTGTCCTTAATAGTGTTTTTGGTCATGTACAGATCAGTTAAATATTTTAATAATTGAATAGTTTTGTTTAAAATTAATTAATAGAGTCTTGACAGTAAATTTTTGTCAAAATCTAACTGTTGAAGGTAAGTTGTTTCAAGAATCTAATTGCTTGGCTGTACGTTCACTCACAAATTCGAAAAAATATATTTAGTATTAAAATATATTTAGTATTAAAATATATCTATATGTACGTCACAATATATGTTTGTATGGAGAAACCTATAAAGTTAAAGATGAACACTGGTTAACTTGCCAATTTGGAACATAAAAGTCAGGTAACAGTTTATTTCTCACAATCAGTGGAAACATCCATCCATTTTACTTTTGTCGTATTCAAATAAATTACCATGTAGTTAAATTCTCTAAGAATAGTTTTTAGAAATAAGCTTTTATAGTCTTTACAAAAATTTAGATATTCATAAAATATTTCCTTCTTTCATCCTTGTAGGTAGCAATAAACTGCGCATTTCTCTACCCAGACTACGAGTTACCAAAACTTTCTGTTCTTTTGTTTGTGCAAATAAGTTTCAGCAATACATTTCCTTAATTGACTTATTAAAAACCGGTTGGTTAGGACGAAAAATTCTACACAGTTGTTTCGGATAAGTTAATTCCATCCAGAACAATGTAATTAGTCCGGGTGGCTCGCAGCAGATAAGACTCTTATCAGCGCCCGAAGCACGCACTTTAACGTAATAAACGTAATTTACAAACGAACGCTCAGGCTGACATATTTAAACGGCATGCCACACTCAAGAAAGTCGTCGACGTTAACTAACGATTGCTGCCGGAACGCGACATTGAATATTATTATTCCTGGCTAGTGTTCCAAAGGAGATATAATGAAACTGGAGGAATAAATTTTCCTTGAGAATATAAGGAGTCGTGCTAAATTATTTTCTGAAGCTGTTCTTTTTTAAGGGAAAATTACAGCGAGTTTTAATCCATATTAAATTTGTCCTGGGATGTTTATATCGCATTTCGCAGTGTTTTTAATAAATGCTCAGGAATGTATATTAACTGCAAAAAAGTATTGCAAAATTAGACAGCTTATCTCCATGAAAAATAAATTTAATTGTCGTCTTGCTAAACTAAAAATAGTATTTTTTAATAATCCCACTTCAGACGCGTGGAAAAGAACATAACGTCTCTACCCTTTGCAGATGTCAGTCTATGAATCCCATATACGTCTTATTTGCATATGTTCTATGTTCTATGATCCTTCAAATGTTAAACGAGAGATAACGGTTTTTTGACCAACTACTCAAAAATCATTGATATGTACCTACTTAAAACTTAGTTCAGTGCATGTCACATCAAAGAGCAGATCCAAAAAAACTTGTGTACCTCTTAACTTTTTGTAGTTGGCTGTATCATGAACGAGTAAAAATCCAGAAATCATGGTAATACTCCTGTTATTTACCTGAGATCTCACCTAATTGATCAATCATCATTCAGAATATTCGTAACTCAGGTACCTACTTAAATAAAATACAGCTAACGTTATCATAGATAAATGTCAATCAAACTTTAGACACATTAATCACATTATCAATACTTGTCCCAATGAACGTGTTAACATGAGTTGCAAAAATTATTCTTTTTAAACAAAGACGTACACAATAGAGGTTTACAAAAATTTGCTCATAGTGGTGATCTAAACATATTATTCACTCCATCCAAAATCATAAGAATAATAAGAAATATCGTAATATGAGCATTGCAGCGAATTTTATATAACTGACTTTTATTCTGATTCAGAAGCCAATATTGCTATTATCCCAGATAATCGTCACTACTTTTATGTATTTTTTAAAGTCCAATGGACTAAAAACATAGTAGAATAATATAGCATTAATAAATTACAGAATTTCTTGAGGTCTACTACTTCACTATTGTTAGCGACAACAACATTGGGGATTTTAGTTCATTAATATTTTTTTTATTGGTTATTAAATCTGAGCATAAGTTCAAACAAAATTTACTCAAATTCTGCCTATTTTCAAATGAACCCAGTACTCTCTGAATTCATAATAAAGCACATAACATTTCCTTTTCCACATCTAACTGAACCATTCCGAATAGAAGAATTCTCTATTCCTTTAATTACACAAACACAATTGCAGTTGGACATATTAGGTATAGAATAAGTTCGCTTCAAATACATTGAAAATATTTATAAAACACCTCCTCAATTGAACATACCAGTGGCGGGACTCCTAAACTCTCGATGCCGTTTTATCGATATCGAGATTATTTCGAAATCAATCTCGATCGATTCTGTTCGAAATATAAACTTTAAATATTAAAAGGATTACCTCCTATCATCAAATAAATAAACAGAGGTTTATAAAAATAATTTATTTAGCCCTAACCCACGACAGTTGATTTAAATGCACATTATTTATATTTAACAGTTTTGTGGGTACAGTAGTAGTAGTAAAGGGGCGGCCTCAGCCTGGCAATTAGGCCGCAAGTGGGCCCTTTTTGCCTACCCCGCCGTCCCATCACCTATCCACTCTCTGCCTCTGACCCTCCTCGAACCTACCCGACGCCCTAATGAACGCCAGGATTTTGGTCCATGGAAGGTATCTCACCTCAACCCCTTGCAGCTCTTCAGCACCAAAGACTTTATGTCTTTCTCCCAAAGGCTGCAGAATGTCCCAGAAGGTGGACAGGGTTGTCCTCCCCTTCTCCACATTTCGGGCATAGGGTCCTCCTCAATTCCTATTAAACTTAAATGCCTCCTAAATCTACAGTGACATGTCAGAACCCCCACCATTTGGTTTAGGGCTCTTCAACTAAGGCTCAGCAGCCATCTCGTCTTGGATATGCTAGGTCCATGTATAAAACTATGGGCCTGCCTACATCCTCTATTTCTCCTCCAATTCTGACCTAAAGTTTGATAGGCCCATTTATTGAGGGGCCCCGTTGATGCTGCCTCGTGTGATACCTAAGATTGGTTCAGGTCCCTGGCCAGGTCCCCTGGATCCGAGACGAGCTAGTTGATCAGCCCTCTCGTTACCAGGGACACCCATATGGCCTGGGACCCAAACCAACTCTACCTCTTTGTGGGTACATACTCAACAAATTATTAATACTTCACATTATAAATTTTTATTCGGTTTAAAATAAAAAAATAGAATGTTACCTGTTTATATAACAATTGATGAAGAGTTAGAGCAACGAGAAGCATTTATGACTGAAAATATTTGAAGACAGTTGAGGTTCAACTTTACTGGACAAAAAAATTGACTACTTATTTCGTTTAAATAAAAATATAGTATGCTATTTAATTACTTCTATTGTTCCACATTTAAAAGAAGTAAAAAGGACGTTAACATTCCGGGAGTCCATACACAGACTTGTTAGTCCTTATTAGTATGCTATACGTGTGGCAACCGATGAACATACAGGGTGGCCCAATTAAAACACCTGAAATATTTTCAATGCACAGGTTTTTACGGAAAACCCAGAAACAGGTAGATTTTGCTTTCAAGGGGAAGATCTTTTGATCATAAATTCATGGATGTAGGATCATCCTCCTAAACGGGGTGGCAACCCCTTCAATAATCTTAAATGGCATGTCATTTTAAAGGTAAATTTTTTTGTTTTGCCTTAAAATTAATGTAAAAAGTCTGTTGGAAGTGTCGATGAAATAAATCGAAAAAAAAGTTTTCAAATAAATTTAATTAGGTAATTGTGTGTTCAAATTGTGACCCATTTACTTCCATCCATTGATAAAACAGCTGTTCAACATTTTCCCGAACATTTTGTAGCATTTCAGAGGTTATTTCATCACATGCTACCAATATTCGGTGGCGAAGATCTTCTAAAGAGGTAGGTTTCGTTTTATAAATAACTTTTTAAATGTCCCTATAAGAAAAAGAAAGTCCAATGGTGTTAAATCAGGCGATTTTGTAGGCCATTCAATGAAACACCTTCCACCAATCCAGTACCCGGTAAAAATGTTGATTCAGAAAGTCACGTAGGTACAGCAGCAGCATAGTGTGGCGTCCTGTTGAAAAAATATATAATTATTCTATGGGATCTGAACGTCGTTTTCCACAATGCGAGGGTAGATGAAGTCTTGAAGCAAATTGAGATAAGATTCGCCCGTCAAATTATTAGAAAAAATGGACCAACAATATTATTTCCCAAAATCCCAGCCCATACATTCAACATTTCTGGATACTGTGAATGCTGTTCTCTCATAACTTCAGGATTTGAATCACTCCAGTCATTAATAAACAATGTACATTCGTCAGTAAAGCTTGTACAATATAAAAAATTGGGATTGTTCAAAATTTTTTCACTCATATGTTCACAGAATTGTATACGGCGATCTGAATCTGAATCATTGAGCTCTTGCACGAGATGAAACTTATGGGATGGAATTGGTGTTTTTTAAGAATCTTCTAGTGCTTGAAGTGGCATTCAGTTCAACATGTCCCAAAATTGCAACCTGTGCATCTTCGTCAATAACAGTGTGTTGCTTTTCATGTTTTTTGTTAGCAAAGGATCCAGTCTCTATGAATTTAGATATTAAATTTATTTATTACGTAGGGATGGCTGAGATTCTTACCGGGATGCCTTTCATTAAAAAATTCTTGCAGTTACCCGGGCCATTTCATTATTTCGAAAATAGAAAGTGACAATTTCAATTCTCTCTGCAGTTTTGTAAACCATGATAATTTGAATCGTTTGTTTCAAAATTGCGAATAATAACAAATCAATGGATTGCACTACCTAGGCAATTCTGATTGATGTAAAATTGGAACAAAACTACATGTAAAATTCTAATAAAACTCATCAAGACTTCGATTATAAATCTCATTGTTCACAGTTTCATTATCCGGTGGGTTTTTATTACTATTTTGTATTTTTTTCGATTTATTTCAGCAACAATTCCAACTGGTTTTTTAAGTTAATTTTAAGGCAAAACAAAAAAAAGTTCAGCATGTCTGGAAAGAGAATTGAAATACCTTTAAAATGATGTGCCACTTAACCACCCGTGCCATTTAAGATTCTTGAAGGGGTTGCCACCCCATTTAGGAGTGGAAGTCGACGCACAAATCTAAAAAGATTAATTTCGAGTTTTTGAATTTTCCCATTCCAAGGTGATATAAAATAAATAATTAATTAGGTAAACACATAGTTTTAATTCTAACTTGATTTATTTTATTTAACATTTAAGGCAAATGTGATATCCAAACACAAGATAAGTTCCATATCTCTTTAATAACATAGGTAATTGAAAGCATTAAACTATTTAGCAGTTATTATTTGGCAACAAAGCTACCGCTAGAACTGCCGCCTATTACCAAGTAGAAGAGTTACCACGTTAAATTTCATTGATGGAAGCCGGCTAACATAACTCTGCTTCCATTTCGGGTTGCCAATTTCCCGCACTTAAGAAGCAGTCTGTGGCGATACGCTATATTGTCTGTGGTACTACTCAGATTAATAAATTAAATATTAAATTATATAACCACTTCGTAAAATGTTTTGTGACGTGGTATTGGTTGGTATTTTCGTCGTTCGCCACTATGACGCCTGAGCGACGGCGGTTTCCTCGGGCGCCAGTTTCTGTTTAAAGTGCAGAAACACCACTACGCGGGCGGCTGCAGTGAGGACACGGTATGTCCAGAGGGTCGAGAGAGAGTTAAACTTCACACAGGAATAAAAGTCACACAGTTGGTATATATTTACATTTATTTAGTCCAATTCTACCTATTTACACTTTGATATTCTACATCTATGGCTAAACGGTTGCAAGTGGCTATGGTTATATACAGGGGGTTACTACGAAGAGTGGTGAAATAACGGTGCGGTGTTAAACGGTGACTTGACGAAAGCAATGCATACAGAATTAGCGGCATTAGTAAAACAAGCGTGAATGTGACGGCAAGCGGCGTGCAGATACCAGGGGGCGGGGTGAGGAAGCAACAAAGCTAGCAAGAGCTAAAAGCTATATCTATACTACAGGCTTGGCTACTATCTCTAAAATAAACAGAAATACAATTATTAAAGAATAATAGGTTTCCTTGGCACTGGTATGCGGCTGGCAGGCTGAAACAGACACATATGATTAGCGCCGACCTGCGTTTCAACTCATAGAGCGGATAGGGGGGGGGGGGAAGCAACAACCTATGACCTGAACGCGCAGCGGGGTCAAGTACACCGGATAATTGCAACAGTGCACCCAACCACGGAGTCGGACGGACGAAGAACAGTATGGTTAATGACAACCTGCGTTTCGACTCATAGAGCGGATAGGAGGGGGAAGCAACACCCTATGACCCGAACGCGCAGCGGGGCTAAGTACACCGGATGATTGCAACAGTGCACCCAGTCACGAAGTCGTACAGACAAATCTGAAAGAGAAATATATGGTTAGGGCCGACCCGCGTTTCAACTCATAGAGCGGTTAGGAGGGGGAAGCAACACCCTATGACCTGAACGCGCAGCGGGGCTAAGTACACCGGATAATTGCAACAGAGCACCCAACCACGGATTCGGCTAGACGGATCTCTGAAAAGAAAATATAATTAAGGACGACCTACGTTTCGACTCATAGAGCGGATAGGAGGGGGGAGCGACACTCTATGACCCGAACGCGCAGCGGGGCTAAGTACACCGGATAATTGCAACAGTGCACCCAGCCACGGAGTCGTACGGACGGATATCTGGAAATACAAAGTATGATTAGTACAAACGGACAGTAGCCAAGTCTTTTACCTATATTCCCTAAACCTTTAACTTACTTCCTTCCCTCGACACGTGTGCACTGTGAGAACGGTAGATCAGAACTAATTCTGCAGTGTAAATACCTCGCCAGGTCTCTTGTCACCTCAAGAGACTTGCGCGTTGAAGATGCGCGGAACCTAACTTACTTCGGTGCTGCTCGGACTGGACGGCTTCTGGTGATGACAGGAGATGGAGTGGTTTCTGGCGGCTGCGCGGTTTTGCCAGGCTGGACTTAGCAGAATCTCACCAATTCCTATTGGTGACGTAGTTGGTGCTGGAACGGCTCGACTGGTTGCGATGGCGGCTAGCAGGGAACTGAATTTCCAAATTCAGCTTCTTTCCTAAGTTCCTTGTCTGGCAACGGGCGGCTGCGCAATTCTTCTAGGCTGGACTTGTAAAATTTTACCTACTTCCCGCGGTGACGTCTCGGCTTGCTGGAGTTGTTCTCAGGCTCGACTGGTCGCTTCGGTGGTTCGTGAAGAACTGAATCTCGGACGGCGGCTTGTTTGCTGTATTCGTATGGCGGATCCTGGCGGCTGCGCAGTTTCCTCAGGCAGGATTTAGTGAAATTCTTACCAATTTCTTACTGGTGACGTAGATCTTACTTGGAACGGCTGACGGCTCGATTGGACTCTACGATGCCTCGTGGTGAACTGACACTCTTGCGGCGGCTTAATTCCTAAGCCCTGGTGACGTAGCGGCTGCGTAGTTCTCCTAAGACGGACTTGTAAAAATCTTACTCAGGTGGTGGTGACGTATTGCTAGCTAGACGGCAGGCTGGAGCTCGGCACGACTGTTCCCTACGCTGGCAGGTCGAAGACTGGTGTACGCGGTGTGAATTTTCAGGCCATCGTCTTGGCGCTGCGCGGTGACGGACGGCGTTTGAAATGCCAATAACAATGCCGGTGCGGTAAACTATATTTATTAATTAAATTTAATAAAAACAAACCAAATGTGGGGTGTCGGAAAATCACTTCGTTACAGTTTTAATGGTGTTACTAGTTTAAATTTTAATAAATTTCGTAGGTTAAGGAGACACTTTTTATTGGATAAATGTTTTTATAGCGTAAGTGACTGTTTCAACTGTTGAATTCTAACAATGATCACTTAATGTAACAGTGACTTCAGATATACTTTTATTGTATTTAATGTGGTCGTTAAAAATAAATAAATAAATAAATATTTAAATGGACTACATAATCTGTAGTTTTAGGTTACATTTCTGATAAACTGAATCCACTATCAAAAATATATTCAAGTACCTACATGAATTAGTGATAAATTATTTAATTCAACACAATATCAATGTATCATAAATTAGATCAAAGTAAACTTCCGCTATGCACTTTTTTTAATAATAGTCATTATGTAAAAATTGATAATGATGTCAATGAATTGAAGGAAATATAATATAGTATGTCTCAGGGCATAGTTTTAGGTCCTATATTGTTTACGGTGCACATTAATGATTTACTTACTCTGAGCAGCCACGGTCATAGTTTTGTTTCACAGATAACACAACTACTTTTACTCTGCTGAATCTTGACCTGAACTGATAAATAACGTTAATAATGATTTTTAGAACTATTAAAGCATAGTTTGCTATAAGGCAGAACTAATATTTATCATTTTCGTCATATGCCAATAAGTTATCTTTTTTAAATACCTAATCTCCAGATTGTCAAATTATTATCTGAAATAAAGATAGTAGAGTCTATAAAGTGCTTGCAAATAGTAATAGATACACTTTAGATGGGACATAAGAATAAAATATGTATGAAATAAAACTAAATATTTACTTTCAAGATTCAAATATTTAAAACAGTTTTTGAATCTAAGATAGGACATTAATTTTCTTTTCAAATTCCCTTACAGGAAATATTCAACTATATAACGTATATTTTCAACTATATAACATATATTTTGCATAATTCTATTATTAGTTAACATATAATATATTATCATTGTCCTTACAGTGTGCGGAAATTTTAACAATCACAAAATTAAAACCCTGTACAAGGATGTTGCTTCTAAGGCAAACGTTTTGTTCTAATGTTTATTTTCTTAATGCATTTATAATACTGATTATGAAGATAAACTGTGTTGAGTGACTAAAACTAGACATTCCAGAGAGAGTTCCGTAGAGTTTTTAGAAGGTATTTAAAGAGGATACATGACTTTTTGCTTTTCATTTGTTTATTTCGGCGGCAGGAATCTTCCTTTAAAATTTGTCTCGCTATTATATGTGTAAAATACAAGTTTTTTAGCAAGTGCGTTGCCCATACCTACTTGTATGGGCAACCGCATAAAACTGACACTTACATTTAAAAAATCAGTTAAATCTGTTCATTATGTACTTTATCCCCAACAGAATGTGGTTTTATCACGTTGAGTTGAGGCACCTCCAAAGGAGAAAATCCTGCCCCCTGTCCGTTCGAGATCCTCTTTTTTTCCATGGAACGCCATGTTACACAAATCCTGCAATTATGCTGTGCAAATAAAATTCCTCTCGACGATATCATCGGTCAAGCAGCCTTTTCTGCACTCACCAGTTCGGCCTCTCTCATATCCAGCAAGCTGGTAAATCTGCGTGTAATCCCTCGTAGTAAGGATTTTGGCGACGTGAGGAATTATCCCGTGTATGTTGGTATTAAATGTACAGCCATACATTATCAGTAAGAAGCAGGCTAAGCGAATATCAGGATATGGTGGCCGTACATCACGGAACTAGTGTACTGGAAAAGGAGCAGGACAGTTTCCAATCCAATAAACGAGGTGGCTGTGAGGCATCTTGATGCCACCTCTGTCACCTTTTATAGACGATGTAAGTTGGTTAAACAGTGTTTCTTATGGTTAATATTTAGTTCCACGTATAGGGCGCTTATACTTAAAAGTTCCACTGAATTTTCCAATTTTTGCACTAGACTTATTCAAATTTAAGATAAATATGTAAGTCACGGCTATTTTCATTTAACAAAATTTCCATTATACAAATTTATGTATCATAATTGTCCTCATTAAAACATACTTTGTTGAAATTGTATGTACTATGTATTTAAGCAAACACAGTTATTACTACTACATGGTACTATCGGTTTAAAAAGTTACTTATATTGCATTCCTATTAAAAATATGAACATATAAGGTACCAATACTGTTACTTTTGCTAACACAACTGCAACAATCGTAATTTAGAATACCTTAAAAAATAATGTATTTCAGAATCAAAATTAAAATTTCTATTGTTTCTAAAGGACGTGTGTATATCACTGTATTCCAGGAATAAATATTGGAAAGATTGATGAATATTTTATATTTAGGACCGATTTCTCTCATAACAGTAACCATTTTTTTTCTTTTCCCTATAATCATTTCTAAAGAAGTTTTTGATCAATAGATCAAGCATTGTTTAAAAATACAAACTTCAAACTTGGTATAACACAGTTTATGTGTTGTTGTACAGGGTGGTTGATTTTCGATAGTTTTATAGGGTACAGCCAAAACGGTGATAGATACAAAAAATCTGATATCGATGTCCCGTCCTCTTTTTTTGAGTTTACTTCGCTGGTAACAAAAGGTCTTGGCTAACTTGATTAGTTTTAGATATACAGGGTTTTTTTGAAAAATGGTCCATTTACATTAACCTCTCTATCTCCGTTGTCATTCAATTTAGAAGAAAAAAGTGTGCACATTATTTGTTCTATTTTTTATTAGGAAGCCATTGGCGTACTCAGATTTTTTACAAATCGCACAGTTTCTCCGATATTGCATAAACATAGGTTTTTTTAAATAGAACACCCTGTATTTGGCCATCCCGTTGATTAGCATTTTTGTTTTTACCTTTTCAGCCATATATAGATAGATAATAGATACTTTTTATTTGCCTAAATGAAGAAAAATGCAAAAATGGAGATATAGATATTTTTTCAGTTGGCCATGTTATTATATGTATTATGTTATTATATATATTATAATATATTTTGAATTTAAAGTACAGTAAACAATAATATACCACTTGTTGAAAATCGAAATAAAATTACTTAAGCGTGGTCTGTAAGAACCTGGCCATTTATTCAGCAAAAACATGTCAATAGCTGTTCTAGTACTTGGTCGCCGACTTGACTCGACGCTTGACTCTGCTCATCTAAATAAACCTTTACTCATCCTATGTAAAGAAAAGATGGCGCTACTTTAAAGAGAAGGGAATAAATATAGTGACATTGTTAGTATTTTTCTACAACACATGATAAACAGCGATAATCAACTTGTCGATATATCCAGACACTTTTGAGTGACACTTTCGTATAATGCCTGCGATAAGAATTTTATATTCATTTTGTATTTAAAAATTTATAGTAAATAGGAAAACTAATCCATCAAAGTCGTTGAACCAGATTTAAAAGAACCTATAAGTTGGAAGTAATAAGTTACTTAAAAGCTGCTTAAAATGGCTGATCTGAAAACTAGGAGACCGAGGAAAACTTTCTGGAAAAATTTGTCGTTTCATTAGTTAAGTAAAAAGGAACTTAGTGCTAACTTTATAACAGTTCATCTAGATATTATTAGATATATTTAAATGTTACTTTCTTTAATTAAATTTGCATGATAACATGACTTTAAAGTAAATCGAGGAAACTTTAAAAATAAAATATTTTTATATTACAAAAGAAAATAATAATAATGGGAACGTAACTAAATTAAAATTAATATATTTGTTTAATAATTAGTTGACAATGTACAAGATTAAAAAAACACATTATTAGTAACCACGGTTTTCTTCATTTTGATGAGCTCTAATAACATATCTCTTCATTGAGTTTCCATGGATTATTTGTTTTAAAGCTACGTTCTATTGTAGTTTTTGGGTACCAATTGCTAGTTCATGTAATCCTCAACAAATCCTGAACGAATTGACTATAAATTAGCCGAGGTTGTTTAATTTTTTCATTTCGTTTGCAAATGGTATTAACCATACCACCAGTTCAACTATCCTCCGGAAAGAAGGCAATTAGACCAGTATGTACAAATAAACAATATTTTAGAATTATTGCGTTTGAGGTTAGAAATATATATACCTTCCAATGTCCATTTGTACTCACAATCAGCTCGAAATATTAAGTGTAACAATTTCTATATTTTCTGTCTCACTGGAAAGAAAAGGAGTAAAAGAAATTTTAAGTAAATATCCATTTGCACCAAAAGGATCAATCAAGGATATGGACATCTATGGATATACATAGAATTTATTATTTATCGTCACATTGCATATGTGCATATGTGATAATTTGCCATAAAAACATATCACAATCTTCAAAGTTACGCAATACCTGCTGATAACACAGTAGGCAAGTCATTTTCTTTAAAGAAGGACGGCCCAAAAATTTGATATTGCGCACCATACAGTAACATTTTCGCTATGAAGTGGACAATTGCTAAGAATTCTCCGTCGCCCAATAAGGCAAGTTCTGTTTGTTAACATAACCTGAAAGATGAAAATGAGCTTCAGCTGACATTAGCAAGCTATCGACGATATCTGGGCTTTCAGCAACTACCGCGTCGAAACGCTCGCAAAAGTCAAGGCGTGTTCCAAGATCTTGTGGTAGAAGTTTTTGAACGATTTGAATTTTGTAGGGAAACCAATAGAACCAGTTCCTTAAAAAGAAAGAACTATATAAGGCAAGTTAATCATCGAAATATTGAAACACCAAAACATTGGCGACAATCGACATACTGGCTTTAGGTACAGAACAAATCTTTCGTAAATCGAATTTTGTTGCTACGTCTTATTGGTCCAACCTTTCTTGATGTACCCTATAGACGGACATTCTGTATATATTACAATTTCTCTATATAAATGGAGCAGCATAACTTTTGCCTGTCTATTAACATTAAAATGGGGTTTATTTAAAGTTGTTATTAAGTTAATATGTAACACTAAAGTTGTATAAGGGCATCCTATCTACACTAAATAAACAAGATAAACTAGGAAACGAGGGGTGAAGGTGACGCCAACCATGTTTCTGTATAACAACAGCTGCATATCTAAAACAATAATGAAACACGTATCTCCGTAGACTCATCACGTTCAGCGGTGTTTCAATATTCTGTGTACATCACATACAAAAGGCGCTATATGCTGACTCGACTACCCTTGAAGGGTTGTATTACATTCTTTTATTCGTCAAAAAAACTACTTACTATATATTTCACCAAATATATTGCAATAGAATAATTCTAAAATTGCTTACTATTTCTGGATCTGGGTAGAAATTAATTAAATTGGAACAAAAAAATATAAAATATTTATTTTTTATAAATAATTACTTCGATATGTTTTACGCACTGCTGCAAGTGATTTTCCTGCTGCAGAATTTTGTTAACAATATTATTTAACTATTTCCTTCTCATCAATAACATGTATTTTCCAAGACTAGGAGCCCAGGATGTGGTAAAAATATATCGACGCTTTAGTACGAAAACATGCTATCTCAGATTTCGGTTGGAAAACATTGTGCAAAACCGTACTTATCTTATCAACTTCCACGTCACCTGTTACATGAGTGTTGTATAATAATGAAAAAGTAATATTAACGGTCGGTAGAAGGAAGCGCAGAAACAAACGCTTAGGGGGGAATTCTGGAAGGAAGCCTAGATAGTTGAAGATAGGCAGTTGAAGTGAGAACAGTGTGCAGATAGGTAGCAAGACGATCGGCGGGCAGTGTGACAAAGTAGTGTAAAATTAAGTGTTTAACCGGTATTAGTTAGCAGGTAATATTCTTAAAGTACTTTGTTGTTAATTGTTCTATGTAATCTTATGATTGTGATGGTTATAGATGTTTCATGATAATAATTCTTTGTATGTTTAGCTTCCATTGCTTTATGCTCAAGGGCATATAATTTCCTAACGTAAAATTGTTAACAATTATTATTAACGACTGCTCATTATTTATTTCACGTTAAAATATGTATATTTTGTCGTGACTGCCCAGATATTGCAATAGCAACTTCTTTGTTTCACTTTTAACTTGTTTTATCACGATTACGTTGTTCTTTGATTTCTTGTTCTCACTTTATGTCATACGCATATAAGAGCTTTGTTGAATTTACTAACATTTTCGCCCTTGATTATTATTATTGTTGTTGTTCTCCGAAATCTCAACTCATAGCTGGATTGCCTCCCGTATGGGACTCCAGTACCTTACCTATTATTATTATTATTGTTATTGTTGTTATTATTGTTGTTGTTATTATTATTATTATTATTATTCTAACCTCTTCAGTTTTACTTGGAAGTGTGCATGTCTAATTTGAGTGAGATGACATTTAGTGAGAAATTAAATAAGTCCAGTTTTAATTATAATTAGCAAAGGTTCTTAATGTATGCCTTTGGTTAGCGGTTGTTTTGTATTTATATTTAGGTGGTAAGAGCAACGATCGTGGGTTTCTCTGCCATGCTCTTTCCCCACAGGAGCTCTAGGTGAGCCTGGCACTCTCATTCTATGTTAAATGGTTGTTAATGTTTTTGTTGTTCTTTCTATTTGTCACATGTTTAATTTGAAGACTGTTGTATGTGAATAATAAAGTTAGGTGTATTTACTCTGCTTTTGTTTTATAAAATTAAACCATACATCCCCTCCACAAAGTTAGTAGCCAGCGCCTTCCGGTCCATTAAAAAAATAAATACACACAACGTAGGGATTCCTTATGACGATCACATATTTTTGGCCACAATTGCGTTTGTATTCTATTTTCGATCGAACCTAGGGTTGTTATACTACATGCTATCTCAAATTTCAGTTGGAAAAAACATGCTATCTCAAGTTAAGCTTGGAAAACATGCTCTCTCAGTGTGACTAGAAATTTAAGTTGGCACATTGAATGATTGAAACCGTGCATTTATAATAAACTTATATAATATATTTTTAAAAAGTAAGGAATGTTTATGATCAGGTACCCTGTTTTTTTATTTTTTTATTCAACATTCTACAATTAATTTTGTTAAGTTACTGTTATAAACAACAAAATTATTAATTAAAAAAATAGAATAATATACCAACTATAAATTAGATAAGAGTACGCTACTAATTTTGATATCAAAGCAAACTTGTATGAAAAAAATCGAATAATTTTTAGTAATAACAAACATTTTTATATATTAAGGTATATAATATATTTTTTTTAATTTGTTATTTCAAAAAACGTCGAGTAATGTACGTGTTGCAGCATACTGCATATTATTCTATTTTTTTAATTAACAATTTTGTCGTTTATAACAGTAATTTAACAAAATTAATTGAAAAATGTTGAATAAAAAAAAATAAAATAAACTGTGTACCTGACCATAAACGTTCCTTACTTTTTAAAAATATATAAGTGTATTATAAATGCACGGTTTCAATCATTCAGTGTGCCAACTTAAATTTCTAGTCACACTGAGATAGCATGTTTTTACCTAAAGATCTGAGTTAGCATGTTTTCCAACTGAAATTTGAGATAGCATGTTTTCCAACCGAAATCTGAGATAGCATGTTTTCGTTCAAAAGCGTCGATATACCTAATCAACAGAAAAACATGTTAGTGTGAAAGTTTAAACAGATGTAAACAAATTAACTACATTTTTAACCAAATATATAGTAAAAATTATAGAGTAAAAATAATGTATGTTCTTAGCATCTATTTTATTTGAGAAATGCCATTTTACTACTACTAACATTTTTGTCTTTACTAAGTACCTTAATAGCACGCGTGATGGTTAACTACCACCTCGAGTCGAGGGTTGTTCATGCACTTCTTTTTTTGGTTACGTTCTATTCATGTGTGATAGCACCGCGAAATAATTTGGCCTATTGTGCATCCCACTATGCGAACCTTTTCAACTCTGTCCTTTTTACAAAGTTCAAAAGCTTCCTTGCCGACATTTCTTTCAGTTCCTTGGGTTCAAGAAAGAGTTTTCCTAGGAGCGTCATTTTGCTACGTGCAAATCCTGAGCACTCGCCCAAGATATGCAGAGAAGTTTCATCTGCCAAGCCTTAGCTTGTATAGATGTTTCCTAAAGTGACAGTGTCCCGCTATAAGTCCCGTCACTTTCCTGAGCCGAATTTTATTGAAACTCATTAATTCTTTCTTGCAAAGGACACTTCATAAGTTTCTTCACATGGCTTTGCCCTGTCATCGAAGTCCAGTATTTCCTATGTTCTTACTCAGTCCATTTGCTCAAAGGCCCCTGACGGATCTGTTTCGGATCTCTTCCTAGCAAGTATATTCGCTTTCATTTCTGTCAATGCCTTTGTGACCTGGCATCCAACATAATCTCACTGTATTAGTGGTATCCAGTACAGTAAGCATTTGTAAACATTCGCACACAAGTTTTGAAGATACCTTGTGTCTTAAAATATTAATTGCTGCTTGATTGTCAGAGAAAACGCATATGAGTTTATTTTTGTAACCTGTTCTCTGTTAAACACGTCATTATCGCGAAAATTTCTGCTTGAAATACAGTGGGAAACTTCCCCAGACTGTAGCTAGCGAGTCCTACACCCGACCTTTTGACCATTTTGGAGCCATCCGTAAACTGTACCTGGTTCCAGCTTTTCAGGGTATCAAACTTTCATTTTCTTTGATTCTCTATTTGAGTCTCGAATGGCTTATGGAAGTGAAACCTTCTTGTTTGATACCTTTTCCAGAGTTAGTTCCGCCATAGATATTTCCACAATTCTGAAATAGGGACTATCTCTCCTGTCATTATTGTTCCTGAGTCGATATGCTGCTAACCACGCTTCTCTTTCCACCACTATATGAAGCGGTGGTGGATGTAGCATGACTTCTAGCGCAGTTGTACCCAAACAGGTCAATCTCTGGAGTTTATTCAGTTTATGATCTAGTATCAATCCTAGATAGAACCTTCCTGGTAAGTCGAATATACCGTTCCCCTAATATTGCTTCAGATAGCCCAGTCAAATATCTTCTCCTGGTGAAGAGTATTAGAAGTGTTCCTGCACTAAAAAATAATGTACACAATTTTTCCCAAAATTTTATAAAATTGTACTATGTCATGATCTTCAGAAGAAGTAAGAAGCTAACAATTTTGGAAACGTAAATTAAAATCTGAAAAAGTATGAAACAAAAGTTTTTATAATAGTAATCAGTGAGTTAATGAGGTATACCAGAATAATAATAGAACAACTACAGATAAGATAAGATACCAAAGATTACTGCAACTGATAAAAATTGGAGTACTGACGTACGCAGATGATATTCTTCGGTAAAAATATACAAATGTAGAACAAACAGAACAACTGAAAATAGATATCAACACGAAAAAAGTAGGATAATGGTAATAAATGGCAAATAACCAACAAAAGGATAAAATGCTTTTGCAACTAAGCTAGGATTAGAGACACTTATGAACACTATTACTCATGATGGAGAAATAGAATTAAAACAAGCAGGTACTCAAAAGGTTCTTTGTCTATTAAATTTGCGATTGGAGAAGAACCAGCTAACTGTATAATTGTTCGAATGGCAGGCTCATTATTTGTTTAAAGGCGGTTTGGTTTGGTTGGGTATAGGATGAGATTACAAGGAAAGCAACAATTGACTGTGCAGAATATGGATTTTTCAAATATATTGAAAAGGCGAAATAGAATTCGCAAATAATTCTAGTAAGCTATATATACTGATCAAGGTGCTACAAGAAAGGTGAGAATGGAATCTCGTAGAATAATAAGGAAAGTACATGAAGCAGAAAATGTAATAAAAAGGAGGGAAGGCAGGTCACGAAAAATGGATGCAACAAACAGTAGATGTGGGAAAAATAATACAGATGGTGAAGAAGACGATAGGAAAAGAAATAGGAAAACATAGAAAAAGGTGGATGGAATAGAAATATAGGAAGCTAAAACAAATCTGACGCATGGAATGATAAATGGAAGTGGAAAAGGAAAAGAAAGGATTTTATTCCGTTGTTACAAGAAGGTGACAGTTAAAAGAACCAAATTAGGAAATTATATTCAATAATTTCAAAACTGCGCATATTTTGGACGTTAATTTACTTTTATAAAGTGTACTTTATAAACTTACAAATTTTGTCTTTGATTTACTAAGAGCAATGTGATACTCAAAAATCTCCTACATGTCCTGATTTCAAAAATACTCATTAAGTTGTATTATTTATTACAATTTTTGACAATAACATAAAACATTAATTCATTATATTAATGAATTTATTTATAGATAATAATAATGAATAATTAACATTAACATAACAATTTTTTTTACAGATAGTATAAATTGGTAAGCAAAAAATAATAGAGCAGCTGGAAAGGCTTTTCCGTAGTTTATAACTAAAAGGAAATGGCATGAAAATGACAATGCTACTGCTTATAAATAATTTTGTCAGCAGTACCAGTTTACTCATTAAATGAAATAACTAACTAAATCAGTCCTAGGAATACAACCACCCACTTCAATATTTCAATATTCATAGCGGCTTATCGTGGAAAATCTACCTGTCCGTATGTTAAATATGTAATTCAGAGTATATAATGATAGCACACATATTGATCGTTGAGGAACAATATTAAAATGTAGGCGACATACACTCTGTCCCAAAATGATGGAATAAAATTAAAATTTTGTTCAGTTCATATTTTAAAAAATCTCTGAGACAGGT
The DNA here is from genome assembly GCF_000390285.2 of Anoplophora glabripennis. NCBI lineage: Eukaryota > Metazoa > Arthropoda > Insecta > Coleoptera > Cerambycidae > Anoplophora > Anoplophora glabripennis. The sequence goes on from NW_019417082.1 coordinate 116,903, forward strand.
AAATAGAAATTGTTACTTTTCTGCAATATTTTCTATTTTTTTTGAGCCATATTTGACAAACTTATAACATTACAGATATATTTTTTAATAGGATCCTCTATATTTTTTAGTATAAATAGATAGCCCTTCTAAATTTAATATTTATTACTGGTGTATTGAATCTTTTTTTTATATTAATATATCGATAATTAGTTTTAGCTTTGAAGAGAAAAGTACATACTTATTTCGATTTTGTATAAATACGCTTTAAATAAAACACTTCCCACTAATACAAAATTATTTTCAAGGCACTGATTTGTTTACAGCAAATCGCAACGCTCAGTTTAATGTATTAGTTATTAGATGAAAATAGAGAGTATGAACGATTGTCGAATAGGCATATTGCACTATTGGAAACAGTGCGAGGATGTACGTTTTCATGAAGTCAAAGACCACCTTTAGATAAATCCCCTACACAAAAACTTCACCTATCGGACTTTATTCATTGTTTCATTCTTTTTCTGGCAATGATCCCAGAGTAGGTTAGTCCATGTGAAATGCTGAACGATATCTTTCTAAAAGAGTGAAAAATTTGCGGTTGAACGTCCTTTTGATGAGAGAACGATTCATGTGAGATATTAAATCCATTGGGTGACAAACATGGAGTTAATTATATTTAGAGGTCAAAATAGAAATTTATTTCGTATAAAACCAACAGGAGGTAAATAAACACTTGTTCTTAATAGCGATACATCAATTATCACTTTTAAAACACCGCCTAACTATTTACTTAAATACATATGTAATAAAGAACACACGGATAGATCCAACACCGCCTATAATAAATAATTGAAGGGCACAGGGGAAAAAAGATGAATGTCACAAAATACAAGTCTGGAGTAAAATGAAATTTAACTTTCAAAGACTGATATTTTAAAAAACATTATACATCTTTTAGTTATTTTTTGAAATAAAATTATATGTATCTACGAATATATAATATGTAATATTGTAGATTTGAGCCAGCAGAAACTTCAAAAAAAATAACAATAATTAATACGTGCTATCAAAAAAATGTGAGAAAAAAGATGAATGTCACATCACTCAGGGAGAAAGAATCAGAAAACAATTCGAGTAGCAATGTGAATTTTAAGAGGTAACATTTTATTATAAGTAAAAAGGAAACCTACTTGAATAAAAATACAACGAAAAATAAAAGAAGTGTCATTTACATTATGCTTCAACGCCACAGTTTAAGTTGCTGTCTTGTCGTATGGTAAATCTTCAAAATAATGTTGCTCTAGCTACTACAAATTTTTTCAGTTCTTATAAGTTCTGGTATTTTTTCAGAGCAATCGCAATGGGTTGTTTGTATTTCAAACTAGGCATTACAAATTGACTTTCAGGAAGAATTCCAAAAATGTCTTGTTTCCGTTTTGGTGGTACTACTACTGAGTACTGACATAGACATAGGTCCATTATATTATGTCTCTCGATACTGCATCATTCTTGACATTTCCTTTTAATTTCTTTGATAGGCCTACTTTCAAATGGACGTTTTTTAACAAAGTAATTTGATAAATGGTCATTCCAAGCTCGGAAAATTTTCTAATTCTCGCAATTAATTACTACGATTGGATTGGACTTGTTCCTTGCATTTTGGATCTCTGCATTCTATTCTGATGGCCTTGTCCCGTTTGTATAGGCGTTTGATCGACAAACTAAATCTAACAGGAGCAACATCAGAACACGTGCTAGTTACAAGTTGGAAATTCATCTGTTTTTCACACACTGGCGGGCATTCATCTTTCTTTCCCTGTAAGGCAAATTTTAAGTACGCTGTATCTTTCAACCCTCATTTCTTTTTGCCAGTATGATTGTTTTCACGAAAGCAGGGGCCACTAGGGCATCGTTGTATGTATTTATTTACAAATGGCAAATATTGGACATTCATCTTTTTTCCCCTGTACCCTTCAATTGTTTAAATAAAACATAAAACGTCATCAAACAAACAAATTTATGATAACTGTTTTTTGGAGAATGCCCATACAATAAAAATAAATAGTCATTGATTGTATACCTATACAGAAGCGCATTAACAGGTAAATACGAAAATCAGGTAAGCAAGAACAAACCAAGTATCTATTGATTTAGGGGCAAATTGAAATAAAGAGTAAAGTAGGATTTCAAATAATGTGGAATGTTATGTTATTTATTATCTAAAAGTCAAAATATTAAGTTCACAAAACATTATCGCCAAATGAAGAATGTTTGTTCTGATTTGATTTCAGAAGTAACAGAAATGTGCTAAGTAAAGCAAAAAAAAGACTAACGATATAAATTCATGTTTTTAAAATTCTGTAAAATTAAATAAATATAAGATGCGTATCGTCCCGTAGGTAAAGTAGGCCCTTTATAAATGATTACAAGATATTAAATTCTGGTAAAAATTTAAAATTATTAACACGATAACATCAAGACGTTAAAACGTAACATTTCGTTTTACCCGCTCATGGTTGGTGTAATTTGTTATGACATTTCATTCAACCAATCAGCGATCGGATTATTTGATTGTTACTGTTTATTGTAAACGAATCATTATGACCGACGATGCTTAATTGACATTTGTGTATTTTTCAGTAGCATCCGTTGTCCGTGTCTGTTATTGTTTTTGTTCAATTTCTGCTATGGTTTTATTGATTTCAATTTGCTACATTTACGTCGTACATATTTCACAAGTAAATTTTTTTGACGATTTGTTGGATTACTGGTAAGCAATATAGTTGTTACGCTGTCAATTGGAACCTGTGAATCTTAAAGCACAGGACCGTCTGCACTTCTCTTTTTTAATTTATTCGTATACTTTAGCAATGATTTGTCTCGTAATTTATACTCTAATAGCCATTGGGCGAGTCCGGTATTGGTAGACAGTCCGCCTGATGTAGAATCGACGGCAGCGCGCTGGTCGTCAAAGCAAACCTGTATTGGTCCACTAGGTCGTAAATCATTTTTTGCATGGTATTCTATAATTAGTTTGGTGTTAAATGCGGTTTACTTGGCTTTGTCAGTATAATATGTGTAATATGTATTATTAATAATTAGTTAATATTATTATATGTTCATATCGTAACCAGTAAAGGGTAATAGTTATTAAAATAAATATTATATGTAATTATCTAGTAATTCAGCATGGCTTTCTGGAGACCCTTTGAAACGGAAGATAACGAAACAACCCGGGAAAATCCCCAAATAGTAGAACCGGTTTTTGTCGAATGCGTCGAAACAGACTCACAGTTTAAAAACAAAAATTACACACGTACAATGTCAACATATTATTTTTAATATATATGACCTTCTTGTTCGTCCTTGCTGAGCAATAACATATTTCATTATAAAATAGGTTAACTTAAAACTAAAACCAAAAATGTAAGTACTTTTAGTAAACTTGGTAAAATAAATATTTCAAATATGTTATTGGCTAATTGAACAAATAATAGGTAATAAAGTAATTTTTTTCTACTTAAATACTGTCTCATTAATATATTATTAGAAACGTTAGGTAGAACACTTATTTAATAAGAAATCAATAAATCTGTCCCAAGAATTTACAAATAGCAAAATTCCGACAAATTTACTAGTTAATCCTTTTTATGCGGTTCCAACTGATATCATAACGACTATAACAGAAACAATGTTTTGAGGTTAGTAATATTTTTATTTCAAAACGTATTATGCCGTTTACTTCAGAACAAGATGCTTCAGTATGGAACTCGAAGTGAAGATGAGCCATGAACATACTCTTAACAATCCTGCATTTCCAGACGCAAACATTAACTATGGCACTTTCTTAAACCGGAAATGTGCTATTGTCAAAAGATTTGAAACCAAACACTGCATTAACAAAGCAAAATCTATGGCCAGACCAACTGTGCAGAAAATGTTATGTAAATAGCCAAAATTATAGAACCTGGGCTGCAAAAAATCCTCATACATTTGTAGAAACTGCGTTACATCCCTTACAACTAGTCGTTTGGGTAGTGATGTCAAGAAGACGCATAATAGGACCTATATTTTTCTACAACACTATAAATACTGAAAGATATCGAACCCTTTTAGGGCCATTTTAATACATTTACATGAGGATGAGTACAGGTTACTTTCAACAAGATGGGACAACCAACCATACTTAAGAGTAACAATTTAATTTGTGAAAGAATTTTATGAAAATCTACTTATTAGTCGAGGGTTGTGAATCAAGGCTAACATGATTAGTTTACGAAATATTTGAAAAAAAAAACGGAATTTTGGAAATTCGTTTATGTTTCATTTCAGTCTTGTTTGAATTATCGTATACCCTAAGTGATGTTAGACCCTGTGAAAGATTAAAACCTACCAGTTAGCATATGTACGGCCATAGTGATACGACGATGTACGGGTGTAGCAGTTACTGGTGTTTTTGACCTTTATCTTAATCTGAAGCCTCGACTCTTCGCTATGACCGTACCTTAAGGATGTTAATCTGCATCGGCAAAATCTTCAACATCTTTATGTCTTCCTTCTTTAAGGAAAATTTAAATTGCCTGTCGCAGTTCGGCTCCCATATCAATTTTTTGAAAAAAAATTGCTTTTAATGGATGACTTTTTATAAAATTGACTACATGCGTCGTACATATTAATACATTCCTAGTTCAGGGCAAATGCTTTGACGCAAGCGGTTTCTTGTAAATAATACAATGGGTCCGCAGTATATGGGGCGCTTTGCTTCGCCTGTGATCCTCGATAACAGCTAGACAGAATGAGCGACGTCAGTACCTACACGTCAACGCAATTAGTCCAGTTCAAATCGTGCAAAGTATATCAAATGATATCTTATTATGATATCCTTTCCTTTAATTATTTTTCAGTTGATTGATCATTGAGGTCTTCCACCACATGCCGCGTTCTGCGACTAATTGTGTTAAAGTTATCCTGGAAATGGTACGGAGCTAGTTATATTTTGCGATTCTAAATATAAGCGATCTAGTAAGATGTTAGCAAAGCATTGTTTGATATTGATGCGTTCTTACAACACGTTTCAGTTCCTTCAGCCTTTTCATAGTTTGCCACCGGTTGAAGAAGTACTTTCTGTATTTGCACTCTCAGAACGTTTATTACTGCCCAATAAAAATTGGTACGTCATCAAAAATACAAGAGTCACAAAACTATTTATCTGAGAAAATAAACGAGAAATAATGCACCGCAAGAAACCAGTCTAAAGGCCATATACAGGGTGTCCCATTAATATTGCGAAAAAATTCATGGGGGTTTCCTTCACCAAAAATAAGAAAGAAAGTTCCTATAAACCTATGTCTAAAAATGCCTCGTTTCAGAGATACAGGGTGTTGAAATTTAGAGAAAATATATGGTTTTTACTAATATCTGGAGAANTAATAAGAAATCAATAAATCTGTCCCAAGAATTTACAAATAGCAAAATTCCGACAAATTTACTAGTTAATCCTTTTTATGCGGTTCCAACTGATATCGTAACGACTATAACAGAAACAATGTTTTGATGTTAGTAATATTTTTATTTCAAAACGTATTATGCCGTTTACTTCAGAACAAAATGCTTCAATATGGAACTCGAAGTGAAGATGAGCCATGAACATGCTCTTAACAATCCTGCATTTCCAGACGCAAACATTAACTATGGCACTTTCTTAACCCTTTCGCGCTTAATGGTATACCACATATACCACATGTATCAAATTTTTTCTCGATTCTGCTTTGTGGTTCATTGTGCGTACCATCGATTTATTTACTTATTTCACTTGCGCCCTCTCTTATAAAGCGGAAAAAACTCGGAAAACTTGCCACAGATGCCTACAGTTACAGCTATTTCTAACCGTTCTGGTAAACAAACGTGAAATTTTAATGGTTGGCTTCAAACAATAATAAACAAGGAAAATGGCAAGTAAGTTCCTATAGATATTGTTCTAGCAATTCATTAGCATGCAAATATATCATAATTGTATATGTTTACATAAAAATATTGCTTCTAATCGTTATATTTCTGTGGTATTTCAAATATACCACTACGCATGAACGAATTTGTAAATCATATATTTTTATTTGATAGAAAGAAATGTTTGGAAATATGACGATTTAGCAAAATTAACAGAAAGCGAGGTAGACGCATCATTGACAGAAATTCCTTCTGATGGAGAATCAATTGATGAGTTTGACGATGAAGAGGACGTAGAAGTCACTCCTTCCATGGATATCGAGTGCGATATAGATGAATTTACTGCTGCGCCTATTCAAAATTTATCAGATTCTGAGAATGAAGAAGANAACAAGCTGAGAAACTCACTAAATAATATTTTTTTAAATAATTAATATTAACAGAAACACAAGAAAACATATTTAACAAACAGCAATGATATGAAAAATACTTTACATACACAGGCGTTACGACAGTTGTTGAAAATGTGCACCTTCAACACTAATACAGGCATCTATCCTATGACACATTGATTGGCGAACCCATTCAAATATTCCGGTTGTGTGTCTAATTGTTTCACAGAATGCGACAATGCTGTTTTTTAATTCGCCTATGGTTTGCACTGGAGTCGTATAAACCAAATGTTTGAGGTGACCCCAAAGGAAAAAATCCAACGAATTTAAGTCGGGAGCCAGGGTTGAGTGCCTCCTCGAACTATCCAGCGATTTGGGTAGATATTGTTCAAATATTCAAGTGCAGCTAAACTGAAATGGGGTGGAGCACCATCGTGCATAAAATACATTTGCAACCTTAATGGCAATGGGATGTCTGTCAAAAAGTACGGGCAATTCATTCTCAAGAAAACGGCGATAAACATCTTCAGTAAGAGTATTTTCATGACCCAGTGATTAAATTGAAGGTAATTTGTTTGGGAATGGGGTCAGTTTTTTAAAAAAAAAATCAGTTTATTGATTAGTCGACGTTTCGGCTATATTTAAGCCTTCTTCAGGACACTAAAATAATTACAATAAATAAACATACACATCATTATAGTCAATATGTATAATGATGTGTATGTTTATTTATTGTAATTATTTTAGTGTCCTGAAGAAGGCTTAAATATAGCCGAAACGTCGACTAACCAATAAACTGTTTTTTTTTTAAAACTGACCCCATTCCCAAACAAATTACCTTCAATCTCCAGTAAGCCTCGGTGGTAAAAAAATGGTCCTATTAAGTGGTCTCCCACAATTCTAACCCATATATTAATGAAAACTGGTGTCGATGACGGCCTTCTAATATTGCATTTGGGTTCTCGTCCGCCCGTACATGATTATTATGGAAGTTCATTATGGCTTTTCTAGAAAAATTCGCCACATCCGTGAATAGTACTTCTGCTAAAAATTGTGGATTTCCCCAATTTTTTGTCGTATCCATCGACATAAATTTAATCTTAACGGAAAGTCAGTCGGTAAAACTGCCTGAACCCGTTGGATGTGATAATGGTACAGAAGTTTATTTTTTTAAATCCTGAAAATTGTAGAACGACTTGCATTTAAGTTTCTAGCAATCTGTCTGGTACTTGTTGGAGTGTCCTCAATTTCATGAAGTACATCTTCCTCCAATTGTAGGGTTATTGCTGTGCGGGGTCGCCCGTTTCCTGCGGTAAGTTTTCGAAAACTTCCAGTTTCACTAAGACGTTGATGAAGACGAATGAAGTTAGTATGACGAGGAATTATACGATTAGGGTATTTCTGCTCATAAAGGCGCCTGGCGGCTAATGCATTACCGTTGGCAAGGCTATAAAAAAAATGCATATCGCACATTTCACTATTTGTGTAATACATTTTGACAAGCAGGAATTGATAACTACACAGTTCAAGTACCGTCAACTGGGGTGATGTTGGACAGCAGGGGTGAAGTTGGACAAACGGTAGTGTTAAAAAAAAATCCCTACCCCGTAGGTGGGGGGGTGAATGTTTAACTGATTTGGCGGCAGAAATCGTGAAACAACATGTTCTGTTTCTCTTGGAACGCAGTGTGGGTATGAAGGACGGAGGTAAGTGAGTCTGTGATTTACGAAAGTATTGTATGAAATTTTGACATTTTCATAAACTTGTTCTTATAACTACTGTATCCACGATATGGCTGGCGGAATATAAACCTTTTTGTCTGAGGAGTTACACTATTGTATGAGTATTAGAGCTGTTTTACACTGACAATTTATTGATGAATAAATTGATGAAGTTCTTCATGAATTAATTCACGAATTTATTGGTAAACAGTGTGGTTTTGAAATTGACGAAAATTAGAACATGCTCTAATTCGTCAAGAACTTGATGAATAAATTCATGAAGTTATTTGGCAGATTTGGTGTTTTACACTTGTCCAATTTCTTGATGAACCGACTTCATGAATTAATTGATCAATAAATTGTCAATGTAATACAGCTATTAGTCATGGAAATTTTCAATTATATTTTTGTAAAAATAGTGGAGTAGGGGAATTTTTTTTTACACTATTGTGTTATTCCAGGGTGAAGTTGGACACCCAAAAAATGCCCCGAAAATATCGAAAACCGCTTGGCATAAAGCCGAATTGTAATTACTCCACCAGAAAAAGTAAAAGAAGTGAAAAATAAGATTTTAAGTGTCAGGGCTGCAGCTGAAAAGTTCCAAAATCAACATTTCACAACCACGTTAAAGGAATTATAATAGTTTTAAATAAGTTTTCAAATAATGTTAAATATTTTTTGTTATATTTTTATAAGAAATTTAAATTTTGTTAATGATAGTTTTAATAAAGGTTTAATACACATTTTTCAAACTCTATAAATTTATTTTAGAGTAAAACTGAAAGATTTCCTTTTTAAAAAACAATTTTTATGTCCAACTCGGGCAATAGACCGTTC
>NW_019417082.1:127607-138555 GCF_000390285.2 Anoplophora glabripennis
CCACCCTGGGCACTAGGTACCTCCGAGACCGTTGCCGTCGTGATGTTCGTGTTGAGCGACCACAAAAACCCCGAGGTAACGAGTTTCGGCTAAGTTTATAACAAATTTCCAAAAAACTCCAAGAGACGACGTGGAAACTGGCCACCCTGGGTACTAGGTACCTCGGAGATCGTTGCCGTCATGATATTCGTGTTGAGCGACCCCAAAAACCCCGAGGTAACGAGTTTCGGCTAAGTTTATAACGAATTTCCACAAAACTCCAGGAGACGACGTGGAAACCGGCCACCCTGGGCATAGGTACCTCGGAGACCATTGCCGTCGTGATATTCGTGTTCAGCGACCCCAAGAACCCCCGCGTAGTAAAATTGAACTCGTTTCCGTCAATATTTTCCTAGTTGTAAATTTTTCATATTTTAACTCTTCAAGATGCAATTTTAAAAATGCATTTTTCTTATGCATCGATGCAATTTTCATTTCTCATTGATCACATATTTATTTCAGTTACAGATTTACACCAGTTCCCCTAGATATAGCGTTTTACGGCAATGAATCGAGAACAAAACAAATAATTATGAACTTTTTCGGAATCACCGTTATCCAAAAATATACAATTTATTTTGTAATTCTAAAAAGTAAATATTTTTAGAATTAAACTTTCTCGTTAACATATTACGTTTTTTAAAATTTGTCCTTTTTCGGTGTTGTCTATTAATGATGATAATAGCAATTATTCGAAATGGCTCGTTTCTATGTTTGGATATTTTAGTCAACTGTCTATAATGTAAATGAATACACCTGTAAAATCAAAGACGCTGTTGTAAGTAATTGCATAAAATAGGCAATTTTTCTGTTTCCAGAAATATTACAGGAAAATTTTGTGAATTTGATACTACTTTCTAAAGGATAGATAAGATTCAGATGAAAATATTTATGTATATAAAACAGTTTCACGATGAAAGCAGTTATCAAAATAACAATTGATGCATTGTACCTCGCAGTTAACAACGTACCTTGAACTTGTCTTTAGTATGTTGGTTATTCTTAAGCCTTATGTATACGGAACTAACTATGTTTTTATATCCCAGTGGATAAATGATAAGACTGTCAGAGATTGTTATTTGTTATACATACCGTCTATAAAAAATATTAAGTCTCTACATTTTTTTTTGACCGAGTTATGCCATTTTGAAGTTATGATGAATTTGTTGGAAAAAATCAGGATCCACGTATACCATATTCCATTCAACGAACTCTCTTCGCTCTGCCTAGTCAGTATGCTTCAGTTTATCAGTCAACAGAACTTTATAAGCATAAAGATACAAATCTATCAATACTAGTAAAATATTCTAAACAATATTTTACGCTAAGATTTTGTAAGAAATCGACGTAGGTACGTTAGATAAAATGGGGGAGACAAAGTAACACTTTCTCCCTGTTTCTACGCTTGCTTGTCTGTTTTTTAGGTGTTGTTCACAATAATACGATTAAGAATTTGGTTAATTACAAGAAGTATCTCTATTAAATTTCAAAATGGTTACATGAAAATTTTAAAAGTTCAAGTTTTACACACACGTACACGCACTCACGCACGCACACATATGTTTTAAGCGAGGTATTTTTACATATAGGTAAGTAGAGTTAAATCATANAAATCAAAGACGCTGTTGTAAGTAATTGCATAAAATAGGCAATTTTTCTGTTTCCAGAAATATTACAGGAAAATTTTGTGAATTTGATACTACTTTCTAAAGGATAGATAAGATTCAGATGAAAATATTTATGTATATAAAACAGTTTCACGATGAAAGCAGTTATCAAAATAACAATTGATGCATTGTACCTCGCAGTTAACAACGTACCTTGAACTTGTCTTTAGTATGTTGGTTATTCTTAAGCCTTATGTATACGGAACTAACTATGTTTTTATATCCCAGTGGATAAATGATAAGACTGTCAGAGATTGTTATTTGTTATACATACCGTCTATGAATGAGTGATAATCGAGGAGTATTTCTAATTAAGAGTAATTAAATGACATAAAAATAATGAGAAGTAAAATGTACAGTGAGGAATTGGCCACTTTAAATACATTATACTTCACAACAAAATTTTTCATCGAAATTTTGCCATATTTATAATGCGCATAGCTCCGTCAATTTTCATTGTATCAAGATGATTTTTTTCATTTTGTAGGTACCTGTACTTTAAAAAAATATGTATGTGAAATGGATGTGAGTCGATGATGTCCTGATAAAACTCAAACATTTTTTTTAGAGATTGCTTAACGTATTATCTGAATTGTCCCGATTTTTTTTCGAAAATAACACATAGACCAACTGCAATTTCTAACAAGCAATTTGGAAAAAAATATTAAGTCTCTACATTTTTTTTTGACCGAGTTATGCCATTTTGAAGTTATGAAGAATTTGTTGGAAAAAATCAGGATCCACGTATACCATATTCCATTCAACGAACTCTCTTCGCTCTGCCTAGTCAGTATGCTTCAGTTTATCAGTCAACAGAACTTTATAAGCATAAAGATACAAATCTATCAACACTAATAAAATATTCTAAACAATATTTTACGCTAAGATTTTGTAAGAAATCGACGTAGGTACGTCAAATAAAATGGGGGAGACAAAGTAACACTTTCTCCCTGTTTCTACGCTTGCTTGTCTGTTTTTTAGGTGTTGTTCACAATAATACGATTAAGAATTTGGTTAATTACAAGAAGTATTTCTATTAATTTCAAAATGGTTACATGAACATTTTAAAAGTTCAAGTTTTACACACACGTACACACACATACAGGTTTTCAGGACCTTGTGGGGACGCCAGCTATAGACCGATTTCTGGGGACTTCGGACTTACGAATGGAACCCGATGCAAAATAGTTTATTGATCACGTGTATCAATTCAGTTCGCTTTAACACTCCATAGAATTATCATAAATCGAGAAAATAACTTGTGAGGACGTCCTCGTTATCGGGTTTGTGTGTCTGTGTGAAAAATTGCGGGGACAGTCCCCACAATCTTGCAGTGTCTATGTATTGTAGGGACCTTCACACACACCTTTTATTTACGCTGTTGTCAAATCTTCAAGTCCTCACTATTTACGGGTCCTCACTATTTAGGGGTCCCCACGAAACGGGTGTGTGATACCCACAGTGTATTTTAATAATTTTAAACTTGATATTACATTTTCGGGCTCTTACTGAAAATTAAATAACTTTTGTAAAATTGAATCATCTAAATATTTTTGTGCCCACATTCTCTGAGATTTTTATAGTCTCATGTTAATTATTATGACTTTGTTAATGAAAATTGCTTATTATAGAAGGATTCACATTATACGGAACGTCAACGTACCATCACGGACCAGCATCGTCCCGTCAAACTATTAGTAGTACGCATTTCTTATGGTAATATTTGGTAATTACCATAAGAAATGCATACTACAATAATCTGACGGGACGGTGCCGGTCCGTGATGGTATGTTGACATTCCGTATAATGTGAATCCTGCTTAAGAGTTGACTCAAAAATAGGTAGACTGTTATGTGAATAGGTATATACCAGGTGTCTCAGTAGTATCTGTATATAAACTTGAAATTTTGTGCATCTGATGTACACCTAATCTTCTTTAAATTAAGCCTAATATTAAAATTCTTTCACTTCCGGTTTAACCGGAAATGACCATAACGTTTTTATTTTAAATGACACCCTGTACTATATTTTTTTTAAAATTTGAATTCTGCAAAGAAATTGCGTTCCTATGACACTTATTACACTTGGTATTTAGACTTCAAAACAGAAACGAAATTGCATTTTAAATGTTTCCAAAATTATGAAAAGATGAAAAGCATGTACATTGTTTTGGATTTAAATTTTAAAATAGTAAAGATAGACTTTCCAAAATTTGCATTTTGGATAATCTGAAAAATAATTTACAAATATTTTATTAAAAGTGAAATAATAATAAATGAATTACAAAAAAATATTACAACTTTTGTTATTGGAGTTTACAGGGCGGTTTTTGATATTTTGAGCTCTACCGGCTAAGCTGTTAATTTTTAAAGTTTAATATTTAAAAAACGGCCGAAATTTGGTATAGGGAGTGTTATATAGAAAATACGTAGAATTTTCTATAGAATTAAAAAATATAATAGGGTGTTTCGTATAAAAAAATAAGTTAGGTAAGTACTGTCTTTTTATGAATTCCGATGTTCAATTGTTTTCTTTGATATGCTAAAATTAAACTTAAATATCGTCCCTACAACTTTAGTCGCTAGAGCATTGTAAAAATATAAAAAACCACCCTGTACAAAGGTTTGTACAATCACAATTTTGGAAAAATGTTAATACAGAAAAGTCTTAATACAAAGTGTAATACTTCATGGGAAAGGAAATTGTACAATTCAAAATTTAAGAAAAATATAGTGTCATTTAAAAAAAAAGTTAAGGTCGTTTCCGGGTAAGCTGGAAGTGAAACAATTTTAATATTTGGTTCATTTTAAAGAGATTTAGGTGTATATCCGATTCTCAAAATTTCAAATTTATATTTTGTTAAATAACGGAGATATTCCATTGGAACAATACAACTGAGACACCTGTATAATATCTTCTAACATTTTGCAAAAACTATTGTCAACTTATTTGTCTCTTATGGTTTCCATATTGTATTTTTCAAGACAGAAGTTACTGGATTAAAGAAAATTTAATCAGAAATATTTGCATTTTTTATTTGCACTAGAAACTTAAATCGAGCTATTACAAATTACTAATATAGAGCACGACAACAACAAAAACTACAGGGTTCATGAACTCCATTTAAATTTTGGGGACTTGTGTAAGTCCGCATTAATTCTGTCAGTCCCCACAAGTATAGCATCGACAGAGCTCATGTCCCCACAATGGGCGGAAAATTCACTAGTTTATGTATCTGTGTAATAAACTGCGGAGAAAGTCCTCACAACTTGATGGTGTTTATGTATTCTGGGAACCTTCACTCACACCTGTAACAAACCCTCATAGTCTATGTACAATTATTAAGGAGACATTTCATAAAATTTTTATAGAAAGAAACGTCATTGTTTACATTTAGATAGGTTTTAAATTGGATGGACTTATGTAAGTCCACATAATCCTGTCAGTCCCCACAAGTATAGCATCAACAGTGCTCATGTCCCCACAATGGGCGGAAAACCTACGTCAATTCACTGGTTTGTGTATCTGTGTGATAAATTACGGGGACAGTCCTCACAGTGTGTGATATTCACAATGTGTAAAAAATTATTTAAAATGTTATATATAAGCTGTTTTTAAGACATAAGTATATACCTAAAACTGATTCCTGGATCCCTGAAAATTTCAATTGATAATAATGTCTTGATTGTGTCTAGTTATTCATTAATTTAATGCGTAAGGATGATTTATTTTCTAAATGAATAACGCAAAATATTTTTTTATCATTAAAACCTAACAAACAGCAAAATAGCTTTTGTTTAATTGGATCTAGTCAAAACTTTTATGTGCCATTTTTTTGTAAGACTTAAATAGTAAGAGTTACCTAATAAAAGTTAGATAGGTACGCGTTATTTCAATATCGTGTTTGCGTTTAAAATTCAGGGATTGATTTATCACAATAACGCGTCGCTATCAATTTAAAATATATTTCAATAATTTCTTGTTAAACCAATAATTTTAGATAAGCACCAACCAATTCTTGACTGATTTTTATTTATTATTATTACACGTATATTGCTAGTAAAATTCGATAAGCAGTTTTGAACATTTGTTAATTTACATTAGTGTCTGTTTTTATTTAAATTTTAAGTTTAGATGCTCAATTTGAATCCTGTAGTAGGCATCTAACTGCCGGTTTCATAATCAAACTAACTAACTAACTAGTATCAAAGTAAAAATTATAGAGCCCTGACTTTCAAAACTCATAGCTCTAAAAATATCCAACGAATTTCAGTCGCACTATAGAAAATTTATTTCTATACATTCCCATAATTTTCCAACACGTTAATTTATTACTTTAAGTTTATGTTTGGCCCCTCATTAGTTTTAGAAATATGAGCTTTCAAAATCAGGGCTTTATACTTTTTACTTTGATAGTAATTGAAAAGTTTAAGGGCACATATCTCGAAAATGATTACCCGTAGGAACACTTTTGCAAGACATGTCTGTTTGCGTCAAGCAGATGGAACAAAAGGGAACAAAATATATAAAACAGATGGATATACGGGGTAAAAAAAATACGAAGCACTAATGACATAAAAGATGCAGTATACGGCGCCCCCTACAAGCAATAGAAAAACTATGATAAAATTTGAATTCGTTATATTAAGATACTCGCTTCTCCAAATGTTGTCCAAATACCTACCCTTGATTTTTGAGGAAGTTTTTACATAAATTTTAAAGTTAACACGCTTTATCATCGTTAATAACAACTTTCAGACTAAGGTAAGCTAAATCGTAGTATTATTTTTATATAAAAAACCTACTCTTTCTCTGCGTCCCATTAATTTCGGGACATCATCTATACATTTTATTTATTTTTATAAATTATGTAATTATTTCGGACTAATGGTCTTCATCGGGATGGTAATACTGATATTCATAATCTGCAAATATAATTGTATTATTAATTATGTAGTAACCAAATCAAAACATATAATATGACAGATAAATGATTCTTATCACCTCACTCCGGCGTATTTGTATTTAAAATTGGTTTTAACTTTTTCTGCATCTCTTAATACCTACTGTTTTCTGAAAGCCAGTATTATAGGTACAATGACACATTTCATATACCTATATGTATTTAAGAATATCATTGAGACCCCACAACAAGAAACTGCAACGTTACACACATACCATGCTCCAAGTAGATAAGTATCCCATAATCGTATTTTAAAACATAAATCTCGGCAAGTAGTATGTGGCAACGTCGCATATTGTAGTTCAATAAAACCGCGCAGTGTCGATGAGGGCGCTGTTGTACAGATACTCAGAAGTGCACACACGGTCCACATAAATTGGGCAAGACTACCACACAAATTTGCATGTAGCAAAATTATGATTGAGGGGACATTTTTAGAAGTTGTTATTTTTATATAAAAGGGACCTCGTAGATTACGTCTAGATAGGTTTTAAATTGTGGGGACTTGTGTAAGTCCACACAATCCTGTCAGTCCTCATAAGTATAGCACCATTAGTGCCCATGTCCCCACAATGGGCGGAAAACCTACGCGCACTCACGCACGCACACATATGTTTTAAGCGAGGCATTTTTACATATAGGTAAGTAGAGTTAAATCATAATGTTTCGCATAAGCAGTTAATGGGATAACCTGTTTTTTCGTTACACCCTTTATAGTGAAGTTCAACTGAGAACGAGTATTTCTGAATGAACGACATAGTTACTGCTAAACATAGTTTTGTTAGTCAACTGATATATCTCTTTTAACGTTTTCGAGTAAGTAAATATGTACAAAGTGCAAACAAATGTAGATATTTCTTATTTGAATTGTCTGATATGGATGAAATTGGGAAGGTAATTGTAAATAATCCTGTCACAAATAATAAGCTATAAATATAAAAGTGTTAACGTAGATGTGTACACGGGAAATCTTAAAAAAGTTTTAAAAATAAATCATTGAGTAAGAAATATTTTATCTATTGGAAATATTAATCTTCTAAGAACCTTTTATCACAGAAGATAAAACAATTTTATCACATCATATTGACTCTCTAAATATAGAAAAATAGTCACATTCCATTTATTCTGTGCTAAATAGCAAATGCTATGTTAAACCATAAAAGGGTGGAATATATTAATGCAAACAAAAAAAAATAAGTAGCACACGTAACTCTCAAGGCATCATTTCATTACTTGATGAGGTAATTAATGATTAAAATATAATAGGTAGGTACAATACACACAATTTCTACTAATTTCAACTGAAGTGTTTTATATATCTTTATATACAGTTTGTTATAAATTAGTAGGTCAAGAGTTAACCAAATATTCTTGGATTAAAATAATGGGATTTTTCTTATACCACTTTTCAAAATTAAAATTTTTAAAAATTATTTTTATTAATAACTACAAAGATTGTAGAGATATTTATTTGAAATTTAGCAGATATTTTGTTCTTAAATCGGAGGGGGTTGCAGTACCCATGGACCCCCTATTTTTTTTGAGTACGGCTATGCTTTCCGAATATTTTTTTCTTTTTCAGATAAAGCGGCGTTTTATTTTTTTCACACTTGTAAAATTTTTATTTGGGGCCTCGTTTATGAGATATTGTAACTTTTTTGGGTAGGTACATGATATCAATTTAGTCAATAAAAATAATTTTTAAAATTTTAATTTTAAAACCCTATATTTTGAAAATGGGGTTCCGAAATGAATAGTGGCATAAGCAAAGTCCCATTATTTTAGACAAAAAAATATGTGATTAAAGGGTTGACCTACTAATTTGTAACACCCTGTATATAAAGTTTTTTAATACAAGTTTTTTTTATTATATATTTGCTTCCATCAAATATAACAATCTTGCACGTTTGTACCAATATAAAAAATTTTACAACTTTAATTAATTAATTGGTATTATCTTGGTATTATTATTTTTGTTATCTCATTAGATTGAAATCAAATAAAAATTACCTATTATTTTATTTGTTTAAATGACGTACCACTTAAAGATCTTAATTGTCTAAGAAATATGTAATTAAAACAAACTTTTCGTGTTAACACGAAATAATAAAACGATAAATGCTTCACAAGTAAGTAACAACAGAGATAGGGGTACACGTTACTAAACCGGGTATTGATAATTCTAAAAATTCAAGCTGTGCTACAGATAAATAAATTTACATAATAAACGTAAATACCTATTATTTTACTATTTACCGACTGTGGATAATTTGTTGTATTAACATTAATTTAAACATTTCAAATATTTTATGTAATATAATTTTATTGAGTTGTCTAAAATTTTGAGAAAATGTATTTCATGATACGATTTTTCCAAATGTTGCATATGACCATTTATAAAATGTTTATCTTGTTTACATTACATGCACTTTTACGTGATCCTTGAATACCTTGTTGAATACTCATTTATTTATTTTTTTTGTAATTTGCAGTAATGGGCAATGAGCTACAGAATAAATTTAACAAATTCAATCCGTGATGTATTCATCTTAGACTAATAATTAAAATGAATACTATAATACAAATAGTTAAAAAAACACTTGTAATTTGTATAAAACAATATGTAAATAAACATGTGAATTACTACTAATAAGCAATTTGAATACATCTTGACACTATCTCAATATAATAAATCGATAAGTAGGCTCCACTATAAAATTAATGACTTGGATTCTCTACTATAAGAAACATAGGTAGTTTGACCAGGGGATATTCTAAAAGAAAGGCGTCATAAATAAACTGCTTTTTTGAAAAGCTAATCTAATAATTTAAATAATATATTTAATTGGTATGTATACAGGGTGGTCCGAATTTTATGCGGGAAACTTCTCTTTAAAATAGTAGGTGTTTGCCTTATAAACGGTCTGGAACGGCCTCGTTTTAGAGATACAGTATGTTGAAGTTGTTAAAAAAAATTAAATTTTTGTTTATATCTCAGGAATCCATTGACCGATTTCAATAAAATTTAGTATATATAATGTATGATAGTAGACCTTGTATTCCCTAAAACATGAGCTCTAAAGGTTCAACTAGTGGTGTACAACTGCACAGGGTCACCCCCTTTTTTATAAGAAAACCTACGCCACTGTATTTTTACAATCTATTGTAACGGATTTATATTCTAATGCACAAAATACGTAAAAAAGGTAACTTGATTTTTTTCCCTAAAGTTAACCGTTCTCAAGATATTCATACCGATACAATCCCCTTGTGACAGACACTTCTAACCATAATATTACAAGAATATTTATGTTTATGCTTAAAAGGAAGTGCAAAGGCACAGAAATGAAATTTTAAAAGCATTTGACGACGATCCTCGGCTAATTGTAAGTACACGGAGAACGTCTCGGCAACTTGGGATGAGTAAATCGAAAATTTGAAAAGTTCTACGTAAGGATGGCAGAAATCCGTACCATTTACAACCTGTGCGAAATATACTTCAGGGAGATGCCTGAATTTTGATCAGTGGTTGTCTCAATTCTTACTAGAAATACTTTGGACCGATGAGGCTACGTTCACAAGGCGAGGGATAGTGAATTTGGATATTTGGCCACAAGAAATCCTTATGAAATTCGGAAAAGATCTTTCCAACACAAATTTTCTGCGAAAGAATGGCTCGGAATAATTCGCAATAAAGTTTGTGGACCTTTCTTCTTGCAACCCCATCTAAATTCCCAGTCATTTCTAAACTTTTTATTAGAGAATGTTCCATTAAATATACGACAAAATAGCTGGATACTACAAATGGATGGTGCTCCTGTACATTTTAGGACAATAATACAAGAATGGCTTAATGAAAATTATATGGGGTGATGGATAGGTAGAAGAACAAATGCCAAATGCCAATGTCAACCATAATGGTACTGAGGGTCCAGTGTTTAGGCCAGCCAGATCGCCAGGTCTAAACCCCCTGGACTTTTATGATTGGGGTGACCAATCTGAAAAGTTTACTCTACTCCAATAGATACTAGAACACAACTACTGCAGCGATTAGAAGACGGGTGTAATGAATTAAAAGAAAACCACCACATGATATTAGCTTCAATTAGTTCCATTAATAGAAGATGTCAGAAATGTATCGATGTGGGTGGTTCGCATTTTAAACAATTGCTGTAAATACGTAACGTTAATTTTGTTTCTTGTTTAGTTGTTGTTGCTTGGTAAATGCATTTTTATTATTATTTTGATTTAAATTGTTCTTATTTGTAAAGATAATGCC
>NW_019417082.1:139543-142717 GCF_000390285.2 Anoplophora glabripennis
TAAACATAAACAAATATTCTTGTAATATTATCGTTAGAAGTGTCTGCCACAAGGGGATTGTATTGGTATGAATAATTTGAAAATTGTGAACCTTAGGGAAAAAATTCAAGTCGCCTTTTTTACATATTTAGTGCATTAAAATATAAATCCGTTACAATAACTTGTAAAAAATACAGTGGCGTAAGTTTTTTTTATAAAAAGGGGTGACCCCTATCCAGTTGTACACCACTGGTTAAACCTTTAGAGTTCATATTTTAGGAAATGCAAGGCCTATTATCATACATTATTTGTACCAAATTTTATTGAGATCGGTTAATAGACTCCTGAGATAAACAAAATATTATTTTTTTTGCAGCTTTAACACCCTGTATCTCTAAACCGAGGCCGTTCCAGACCTATGTTTATAAGGCAAACTCCTATTATTTTAAAGACATCTATCTGTCATCGAAGTTTCCTACATAAAATTCGGACCACCCTGTATAAAAACTACTGTAGTTACTTCATAAACAATAGATTTTGTGTACACAATGAATTATTAAGCATGTTGGATACTATCCTAATATAATATAAATTAACGAGTGTTGTTATTATTGTAAAAACATTGTTTATGTTTCTTTCTATCCTGAAACAAATCCTTATTGTACATAAATGTTGTCTAGTTAATACAGTCTTGCTAAAGTTAGTTTATGAACAAATCCACGAGTTTTTACACGGCGCCACGGAACCGCTCAAAATTTAGGTGATTTTTTGAAATTTTTTTGAAAACAGATATTCTATATAGTGTTTTTAAACTTTAAAATTTTTTTTCCTACAAAAATAATGAAATGCGAACGTCTTATGCGCTCCACTGCTGCAGTGATACCGGTCGCTAAAGTGCCTGAAATGAACAAAATACGCTGTTAAACTAGAAAGTTCTGTTGTCATCTATCTCATCGGTATATTCCTTTACAATAGGACCTACTCGTATGATGACTTCCATTACTCGGAGCATTTTCAAAATAAATTGAAAACCAACAGTGAAAATCAAAACACCAAGAGGATTAGCAAATTTAACAGTTTTTAAGCCATTGTGGAGGTGCCAGAGCAAGCTTTCATTATTATTTTGGGTGTTCCCTCCTTTGCATCTGTCTAGTACATCTCTATGTTGCGGTGCACCATCCTGCTGATACCACATATTTTAAACAAATTATGCTCTACGTCATCAATGAATTTAAAAAGGTTGTTTTCCAAGAAAGTACTATACAGATCTGCATTTAAACGATCATTTAAAACATTTACAGGCAGTAAATTATTGTTGAAAATGATATACCAAACGTCGACACTGAAACGTTGCTGAAAACACGCTTCATCAGACCATACAACAAGCGAAACGAATTTATCATATTGTGCGTGTTGTTGAAGTAACCAGCGACAAAATTCTAATCGTTGAGGAGCAACTCCACATTTTGACGAGGAAATGTCTGTTCAATACACGCCATACAAAATTCGGTGATAAATGAAGATTACTTGCTATACGCCGAACACTAATTGAAGAGTTGTCAATGACAGCCTATTATAGCTTCTTCATTTTGTACATTGTACTTTAGTAGGACGAATGGCCACATTTAGAGCGCGGTTACCTTATTTTCGAAGTCTACGAAATGATGCACTAAAGACTATGTGGACAGGTTGATGCCTATTTGGGTATCTTCGTCGGTATTCTCGGGCTGCTTGTCTGACGTTCCGGTTGGAATACCCATACACAAAGACAATATTTGCATACCCTTCAGTTGTAAATAAATGCATTTTTTATTTACCACTTTAACGCAAAAACTGTCAAATGAATAAACAAAATGACACAAATAATAATTATTGTTATAGTAACCATCCTTACTGCACAGCCATCCTTACTACATCAGGCTACTTTGATTGAAATATGTAATCGTATTTTTTGAAATACTTGTAACTTACGAATCGGACCTATGTTAATATAAGAAAAAATGTTTGAAGTTAAGCCATCCATCATATGTCAAAGTTTGTCATAGAGCTTGTAAAACACCCTGTATAGGTATATGAGCCTTCTACTAGCATAATATGCGTAATAAGTCTTCCTTTATTTTTAGAGGTACAGAATCAAAGAAATTATTTATTTATGGCATTTCTAAAGTTGTATTTCTATTTTTTAGGTATTTTAACCACACTGTAAATTAAAAACACTTAATAACCTTTTTCTCTGTTGAAAATACATATTTTCCTTTATTCATTGATATTAAGCTATTTTATCGACAACTAAAGACTTACAGGTCTTATCTCCTTGATAAAACTGATAATGTTGTAGGTAGTTGAAATGGCTTCAACGTTTGTAGAAATTATTTGTGGTGTAACGTCGACGGGTGGGTGATAATTGAGGTGAGTTAAAAAAATACTTTTAATTTGCGATTATAGGCAAAGTATATTTCAATTATAAGTATTTAAAACATAAAGATGTGTTATAATCTATCATTTATGTATTTCCTTGCTCAGTGTGATGTAAGTCAGGCAAAATAAGTTAAAACAACCTCTTGGCCGTTCCTTTTTGAGCACAAAGCAATTATTTTAAATATAGAAATATCTTTTTTAATGTCGTCAATTCCTTTTAAATAAGATATTGAAAAATATGTTACAGTTCACTGAGCAGAATAAATAAATGTTGAAGGTGGTTATCTTAATGGTCAGTAGGCGTTTTATAAAATATTGTTTATGGTTTCCATAGTACATTAAAGACAAATTTTATGGCCGTCATTCAGATAATTGCGATATGATCTGAAATGTACATAGAAATATTAATGTTTCATTTAATGTTTTCATTTGGTTGTATCATGGTTCAATGTAAAATAATTTAAAATTCGAAATCTACAGCAATGTCGGGAAAATTATTTCTGAAATTTGAAATGAAGTTCATGTTGATTAGGCTTATTTCGAACTGTCCAAATTTCCATTATAATAACTTTCCCTTTTATGGAAATTGCTGTGAATTTTAAAAATTTAATCGAAATATCTATATTTTTTTGCATAGTAGACCAAGCAAATTAAATTTTTACTCGAAAAAAGTCATATCCGCGAGATTATTGTAAATTTGTCTAAAGGATCATAATACAAGACATCTCTCATCTCGTGAGTCAAAAACTTTTATTAGCTAACTTTTCTATTTAAACA
>NW_019417083.1:0-14264 GCF_000390285.2 Anoplophora glabripennis
ATAAAGATAATTTGATAATTTGCTAACTGAACGCACCTAACATTTAATTTCTCTTTTATTTCTTTAAAGTAAACGGAAATGCTCATGCGTATAATAGACGAACGGTCCACCCCTAAATAGATGCTTAGAAAATCAAGGTCACCGACCACGCGGAGAGGCCAGGATGAAACTTTTTGTAATCGATGCATTGAGTTATTGCGAACAAAAAACCTAAGTAACATCTTTCTGTCCGAGTGGCAGGTAATTTGTTACTAACAAAAAAGTTGCAAAATAAAAATATTATAAAAAAACGCTCTGCAAACAATTTTCTAATGTAAATTGGGCAAAAATAAACACTTTTTGTCACTTGACATTTTTTCGTAGAACGCTTCCTTTTCGAGCTAGGGGCGATTTAATGTCGAAAAATGGCTAAAAGTTGCCAACTTTAAAAATTCATATCTCAGCTCCTACCAAAGCTTTCGGAACGTTCAAAAGCGCAAAATGATCCTCGAGACTTATACTTTAATGTAGTATTTTTTTTAAACCCGCCCCTTTTTTTAACCCGTTAAATTTGCAGTTGAATTTCGGCCGCTAGTGCCCACGCGCCACCCCTACGTATCGCTATATATAGATATAGCGCTGTCGTGCATATAATCGAATAAACGCTATTCATTCATTACTTGTTACAATTTTTACTATTTAGTATTTCTAACACTCATACATATTTTCAAATTCATCAAATATTGTATATCATATAATTATTTATAAGATTTAATAATATGAATATGATATTTAAATGAAAAATAAATTAATTAAACATTACAAAAAATGCATATATCAAAGGTATTTATTAATACAAAAAAATATATTTACATTTAAATATAAACTTAACTATTTAATAAAAAATCAATTTTCAGTCTCCGAATCAGTATCATCAGTTTGTATTTCTGCATTTTGACATTTTATAGAGCAATTGCAAAGATCGCAAAATTTGAAGCCTTGTGATAAGCAAGAACAAATGTCTTCATCGCTGCAGGGTAACTTTCCACTGCAGGAACATATGAATTTTTGTAACATTTCCATGGCCGTATCTCCTTCAAAATAATTGTAGCACAATACATTATTTTTTAATATCCAGCCATATTGTGTTGGGTCGAAGGATGTTATGCTTGCAGATCTTGCTTGAGACCATTCATTGATTTGCCATTTAACACGCATAACATGTTGTAACAATACAGGCTCTGCCGGAGGTATTGATGATGGTATTGGTATCATGATGATTCGATATTTACTATACTATCATGTACATACTAGCTATTGGGAATAATAAATATTGTATTAAATAACGAATAGCACAAGAATATTTTTCGAAAACTTACCTGCAGTTTTATACAACATTGAATATTCACATACGTTGCATGATTGTTTACAGACTAATAAAGGATTGTTGCACTATGACAGCACAAATGAATATTGTAGAAAATGTATTATTTATTTTTTATACATTATTTGTCAAATGTTCACTGTTATTGCCTGATGCCAGACAATAAACTAATGATCCATGCGACACCCGATCGCTGCAGTCTAATCCATTGCGCTTGTTTAAACAAGTTATAACAAGTAATTCGCATAAGCGCACGTTCGCGAAAACTCGGTTAGTTAATATTTTGGTTGACTATCTATGCGTATCCTTTTATAACATTTTATATTCTAGTTCTAAATAATTTTTTGATATAAATATAGTTATATATAGTTATTATTATTGAAGCTACATTAATGAAGATACAGTTATAAATATAAATCAATATATTTGTAACGTAATACATATTATTTTCCATTTAAATATGATATTCATATTATTAATCTTATAAATAATTATATGATATACAATATTTGATGAATTTGAAAATATGTATGAGTGTTAGAAATACTAAATAGTAAAAATTGTAACAAGTAATGAATGAATAGCGTTTATTCGATTATATGCACGACAGCGTTATATCTACATAATAGCGATACGTAGGGGTGGCGCGTGGGCACTAGCGGCCGAAATTCAGCTGCAAATTTAACGGGTTAAAAAAAAGGGGGCTTGTTCAAAAAAAAATACTACATTAAAGTGTAAGTCTCGAGGATCATTTTGCGCTTTTGAACGTTCCGAAAGCTTTGGTAGGAACTGAGATATGAATTTTTAAAGTTGGCAACTTTTAGCCATTTTTCGACCTTAAATCGCCCCTAGCTCGAAAAGGAAGCGTTCTACGAAAAAATGCCAAGAGACAAAAAGTGTTTATTTTTGCCCAATTTACTTTGGAAAATTGTTTGCAGAGCGTTTTTTTGCAATATTTTTATTTTGCAACTTTTTTGTTAATAACAAATTACCTGCCACTCGGACACAAAGATGTTACTTGGGTTTTTTGTTCGCAATAACTCAATGCATCGATTACAAAAGGTTTCATCCTGGCCTCTCCTCGTGGTCGGTGACCTTGATTTTCTAAGCATCTTTTTAGGGGTGGACCGTTCGTCTATAATTGGCATGTTGCCATGAGAATAAAGAAAAAATTACTACGTACTATTAGAAAAATCCATGAAGCAATGAGAAAAATCAGATACCTATCCTATCGGTCATTTGAATAGTATTTCTTTGATATGCCTAATTCTCTAAACGATTTTTAATTGCGCGTGCGTAAATAATATTTTACCATGGATAAATTTGATTTTCTCTATAAAAATAAAGTAAAGCTTATGGATATATTATAGTTGCTGACTGAACGCATCTTATATCTATACTTCTTACTATTAATTTTAAAATCACAACGAAAAATTTCTGTCATAATAAACATGAAATAAAATTAAAAAAAAAAACTAAACATTTTGGTATGTCTCTAAGATCACGCATTCCACATTGCATTATGTAAATTAAAAATAGTATGTTTATCTAAGCTGTGACTAAAAAATCAAGGTTAAATTAGTTTAATGTAGGTATTTACTTCGTTGGGTCATGTCATGAGATAAGAAACCGTGACCTTTACTCGGCTATATGATTGGTAATACAATTTTTAACCAAAATTCTATTGGACGGGTCATAGTTGTTTTTAAACGACGTCGACTTTGTGGTATCTCGATATCAGGACTATCAGGAGCTTCACAAACTCGTAGTTCGCGTTTGTGTTTGTATAAAGTAGTTGTAAATCAGTTACCTCAGTTGTTAAGTTGTTCTCACAGCGAATATTTTACATCAAAATTTCCTGTTAATCGCACTGTAAAAATGGCATGTACAAAACCAAAAAGAGTTTGTATTGTTGGTAGTGGCAACTGGTAAGTCTTTTACTCTTTTGTTTTTCATTCAACATTTCTTGAATTAGGTATCATAACCTTTAAAAATACTTTTATTTTAGAACATGTTAAGTAATATTACCTTGACATTCTGAATTAATTTTATTAAAATAGAATTTGATAATATAATATTTTAGGGGCTCTGCAATTGCAAAAATTGTTGGGAAAAATGCTGCACAACTTAATAATTTTGAAGATAGGGTTACTATGTATGTTTATGAAGAAATAATAAATGGGAAAAAGTTGACTGAAATTATAAATGAAACACATGAAAACGTGAAATATTTACCAGGCTATAAATTACCCCCTAATGTTGTAAGTGTCAGTTTTACATCAACAATTTTTCTGCATTTTTTCGTAACCATTCAAAAAAAAAATGTGTATTGTAGGTAGCAGTACCTGACGTTGTAGACGCAGCAAAAGATGCGGATATCTTAATATTTGTTGTGCCTCATCAATTTATAAGAACCTTATGCTCAACACTTTTAGGAAAAATAAAACCAACAGCAGTCGCTTTGTCATTGATCAAGGTAAGTTATATATAAATTTCCATTGGTATTTTTATGTGATAGTAAATTGAATTCAAATTTGTTGAAATAAAAATGAAATTAGAAATAAATTAAATATATGTACTGAAAGTTCCAGTAACGTATACAACACATTTTCCACTTACCTACGGACAGATGTATTGCAGTAGCACAAATGTAAATGTTTACTTAGATTATAAATTTAGAAATTATTTTAATACTCTGCCAATTATAATTTAAAAATAACTGGAAAGCATTAGATGTTAATCATACAAAGAAATTTTTATATTATATATAGGCACGTTTATGGACTTATAAAAACGTAGGTAATATTTATACATATATTAATTTTTAAATCATATCTTGTGCTAATTCGCTGCGGTAAATTTTAAAATTTAAAAATTCATTTATTCATTTTAAACAAAACAATTTTTATTTTTGTAAAATCAGAATTAGCTTTAAATGGTATACACAAGGTCCACTCTGGTTAGACCAAAAGCCAGACAACCAATTTAATAACTTTTAAGTCAGAATCTTGAGTTTTATTTTCATGACGTACCAATAGATCTAAAAGACTTTACTAATTGCCTGTAGGTATCTTATAACTACAGCCTAACTAGTAAAAATGCAATAAATACATACAATTTGGTTGGTTCCTCTACCACTTGTTTGGTTCACCAGTCCAATTTAGATCCTATCTGAAGTTGTCAAATAATAAGCCTACAAATGACCCGATTTAATACCAACCCGATCAAATATGCACGACTGTTGGTCTCTGTGTAGCCTACATTACTTCAATACGGCATTAACAAACATTTTAATTTTTGTACCCATCAGTTAGTCCTTTTTAAGTACCATTCAGCTTGATTATCTTAATACCATAAATTTATTTTCTATATTGTATTTGGTATGTTGAAATGATATAGACTAGTCAGGGCATTTTTGGAAGAGGTTTTAATTTTTTTAAATATATTAAAATTTTTAGAATACTTGTCTTTCCCGGTCTCTAAAAATTTTCTGTCCTGATCCTGCACAAGAAGAAATTTTGTGTTAGGTGCGTAATTATGAAAAAAGCTTCAGTTTTTGTGGGCGTATTAAAATTATCGTGTGTAATAATTTTAAAAACTTTAAATGCGAATGTTTCTTGTTATAAAACATTAATAATTTTTTGTGAAACATTATTTTAGCATGAGCTTAAAAGTGATAAATTCTTTCTATAACTTATCAGTGCAAATTGTATATTTATTTCTGTTGTTTAAGTTGTTTGTTTTTCTATTAAATTATTCTTATTCAAACTTTTTTCTGATCGTCAAGTTTAGCGTTTAAATTCATAGGCAACTTTTGAATTGTCGATGATTTTAAATAACACAACTACAATACGTATTATTAGTTATTCGTGTTTTTGTTAAAAATGACAAAGTTTTTTGAAAACTAACAAGAGTAAGAAAAGTTTTAGAATTAAATTGCCCATGAAATAAAGTAATAATTTTTTAAGTCCGCCAACAGTTTAAAAAATTCTGTCACATTTTACATGATCATCATCCCTTATCAACCCTTTAAAATACTTCAATTGAACTCTACTTACTGTCGATTAATGCTCTTGGTGCACTCACACTGTGTACCAAATTTGTTTTCTTTAAGATCAAGTATAACATATTTATTTTTTTTGAAATACGAAACCTCACTTTCGAGGCCTATAACTTCTCAGAGGTGCAGCTTAGTATAAAGGTAAGTTCACCATATTTCGAGTTCCCCTACATGCCCCTGCTCTGTGTCGGTTCTTATATGAAACACCCTGTATATAATAATAATGAAAAATTAATATCATTAATTTAATAATATTAAATTCTAGTTACTTTTGCAGAGTCAGAGACTGACCTTTGGTATTTCATATCATTATCATCTCACCTCATATTTTTAGTAAAACATGTTTTGATAAAACTAATCAGATATGAGATGTGAACTTTGACAGAAAATGAATCATGCTGTATTTTAGTGACCAAACTCTAAAGTGAAAATTTGTCTAGTTATCTAGAAGACTTTGGACACTAGCACTAATAAATACAGTAAAATAAATATTTATTATCAAATGTCTGTTGATTATCACAAGCAAATAAAGTTTAATGTAAATATCACTTTACTAAAGTTTACTGAACTTTAATATATTGTTATGTGAAATACACATGACCAGAGTCTTTCAAGACTTTATATTATTTTAAATTGTTGAAAATATGGCCTATAATGAAAAAACTAGCGAAAAAATTATTTGGAAGTCTTAATGTGGTCACTGTTTCATCTTGATATTTTATTTTTCAATTTAAATTCTCATCTTATTGATTATAAAACAAACCATTTTCAATTAAGTGTACCATTCTCGAGGCAGTACTTCAAAAAAGAGAAAAATATTTTAAATATTCAAGAATGGCAAATATTCAAAACTGGCAAACATTTCTAAGTTTATCTTTGTTCTCTAAAGTAGCTCATTATTTTGTTTATTTGATTGTAGTAAAGTATATGTGAGAATGTAATTTAATATAGTTGTTGCTCATTTTCTTTATTTTTGGTTTGAATGTGACTAATTATTGGATGAAGTTTTTAGTTAAACTTCTATATAGTATGGTTTGTCATTTGTTTTCAGTAATTTTTTCATGTGTAAAATCAACAGTTTTTTACAATGTAAATATTAGCAGATCCTAAGTTTAAAAGAACTTAAATTTTTATTTTAATTTATATTGAAATTCCTATGTCTTACGTTACAAATACGGCCTCATTGAACTAGAAAAAGAAACTTTATTCAAAGTTTCAAGAAGTTATTGCTAAAATAGTCAAGTTGTGCTAGAACATCCTCCTTTACTTAGTTCTCTAAATAACATTGACATAGTCCAAGCCAAAATTAAATTGTAAAACTATACCAAGCTTGTCCTTAAAAAGTACTTGCTTTATTTTTTTAATAGGTACAATCTTTCATTTTTTTTAATTTCCAAATAGCTGAGTATTTATAAAGATTATTGTTTCCATAACGGAGTAGGCTATGCCCTTTGAAAATAGACAACAGAAAAATTATGTCAAACGAAATGACAGCTCTTGCTATGTGCAAAATTAGTGTTATTTGCGTTGCAAAAGTACTTATGAACAAGGAAAATGCTTTTTACGAATGTGGAAGCGTGTGATATGTTGGCAGTTTATGTTTAGAAAATAGCTTCAAGAGAATACGCTTTGCGATACCCTCATAGAATATGCTACTCCAGAGAAGTACTGTAAGAAGACATCGCCGTGCAAGAACAGATGATAATATTATTAATGTGTTGACTTGTGTCCATGTTAATCCCCAAATAAGTGTTAGAGAATTAGTTAGAAACCTGGGAATTTCATATGGAACGCAAGTACTTTTCTCACATAAATGACACTAATGTTGCACAAAGCAAGAGCTGTCACATATCGTTTGACATAATTTTTCATTTGTCTATTTTCATAGGACATAGCCAGCCTCGTTATAAATAAATAGATATTTGGAATTAATAAAAAAATTAAACATTGCAATTATAAAAGAAAATTGAAAATATGTCAAGTACTTTTTTAAAGATATAGTTTTACAATTTAATTTTGGATTGGACTATGTTAATGTTATTTAGAGAATTAAATAAAGGAGGATGTTCTAGCACAACTTCACTATTTTAGCAATAACTTGAAAACGAGAAAAGTTATCGACCTCCGGTTTGTGTGTTTGTTTTTCTTAATAAATGGTTTATCAAGCCATGAAAAAAAAACCTGTATCGTTGCATTTAATTTTTGTAGCAAATAGAAAGAATTACAAAACTTTTCTGATTAGCGTCGTCTGCGCAGGAAAATAATATTATTATTCCCATATCATAAATATAAATTTTATTAATAGTTCTTTAAAATGAGCTGTCGTTTCTTGAAATCTATGGAAGCATTTAGAAATTATGACAATTTCAAAGTTTCAAGATGGCGTCTATCTATTTTGTAATAACAAAAAAAAAAATCAAACAAAACTTATGAAGGGTTTGACCATGTATCTAAAAAGTGTATTTACAACTTAGGTTATATAAGCAAAATTTCGAAAAAACAACAATTTTCTGTTATACGATATCAGTTGCGCTCTCTAGCGGTGAAGTTAAAATCTTGAAAATATTTTAAATCAATTTTTGCCGTATTTGTTAATAGATTTTTTCCCCATAATCGTAGCACGTCTAGTTTCCTATATACAGCCGCTCTATATCATTAATGGATCACCCTGTATATATTTTTTGGTTATTAAAAGTAATAGTAATGGTAATACCACTTTATTTAGCACTTTGCTGTATATATGTACACTCTCACTTAGAACCTACTAAATAACATCCAAAATTTGTTCTACACCACTTAAAGACTATATTTACTATAAGTATTTCTTAACATATTTTTAAAACATGCTATATTTCGAGCATTTTTCACATCCGGGTTTAAACTATTATATTTACTAATACCCTTAAAAAAAATGGAATTTTGTCCAGCTGCTGTATGCACTTTTTGCAAAACTTATGTACTACGTATGTACTATAATTGTGGATATTATCAAAAGTTTCCAATATTTTCTCCAAGTATTGTGGTTCGTTCCCCAATGTAATTTTATGAATAAAGACTAAATACATTAAACTCTAAAAACTTGTCTATATACATCCACTTCAAAATACCCAACATATCCTCACCTCTCGTATATCTGTTGCATCTTAAAATCACCCTCATAGCCCAATTATTTAATTTCTGTAATCGTGCAATTGCACCCCTATTACGTATAGTACAGTAACAAAAGTGAGGTAATATTATGGTATTGAATACTAATTTTCTAATTTTTATTGTTAAATGCCAGCTAACTTTTTTAAGAATTCCTATTTTCTTAGCAATTTTCTTACAAATATAATTTATGTCATTATTAAATTTTAACCTGTTGTCTATTATAACACTAAGATACTTCGTTTCAGCTACTACTTCTACTGTCTCCCCATTTAGTTCAAATTTTAACTATTACTATAGAATATGTCTTTATATGACTTTTTACCTAGTATCATTCCTTTTGTTTTTGAAACATTTAATTTTAACTTATTAACTTCCATCCAGTCTTTTACATTGTTTAATATCCCATTCATTTTTACAACTAGGTCTTCTACACGTGTCTGATACATAGATGATTGTGTCATCGGCAAATAAGTTATATTTAACTTTCCCCAATACAAGCAAAATATCATTTAAGTATAATACAAATAACAGGGGTCCAAGGATACTTCCTTGTGGTACTCTCAACATCAATATTTAATTCATTTGATGCACACTTATCATATACTACTTTCTGCCTCCTTTTATACAAATAATCTTGTAACCATTTCAAAACTGTACCATTAAAACACAGTAACATTAATTTATTAATTAATTTAAATCTATCTATGGTCTCGTATGCCCTTTTTAGATTCAAAAAACTTTAATAGCAGTAACTTTACCTGCATCAAGAGCCACCTTCCAATCATTAATTACACATTGTAAAACACTTTCACAACTATTATTTCCTCTGAAACCGTATTGGTACTCGCATATCAGTTGGTTTTCCAAAACATAATTTAATATCTGTATATACACAGTTTTTTTTTAAAAGCAGGCAACATGTTAATGGGCATAATGCAATAGAATATACCTTTAACGAATCTGGAACCCGACCAGTTAACAATGAGCAATTTACTATGTTCAGCAATGGATATATATATACATTGCTACTTCATCTGGACTACTTTTGTTAGCAAGAAAAAAAACTGCATTTAATTCATTCTTATTTAATCTTTTTAATTCAGAGAAATTGGTTATCCTACTTTTTATTGAAAAAATTGTATCATTACTAGGTATAATTTGTACCTTATCGGTGATACTATTTACAAAAAACTCATAAAATTTTTCAACTGTCACGTAAATTATTTACCAGTATTATTTACCAGTAGGTCATTGAAGTCAACGTCAATATCATCTCTTGATTTTTATGGTGTTGTATGTTTCAGAGATTTCCACATTTGTTTTCATCGCGACAAGAATTAATTTGTTTATACATAATATCTACATTTTTCTACTCTAATTATTCTAAGTACTTGATTTCTGTTTTGTTTATGTCTCTCAGTCATTCACATTATTAAACCACCCATTATATTTAATGTGAAGCACAGCATCGCTTTTTGGTGTTAATTTATCTATGATTTTTTTATTCCACACAAAAAAAAACTCAAATTTGTCGTCTATTATGTTACTATTATAATTAAAATCTCTCAAAAAATTCACATCAATGTGAAACTGTTCAAAATTTTCTAGTCCGCTCCTAATTGATATATTCCTGCCAAGTTGATAATCTCGAATATTGATCCCAATACAGCTATGGTTATTGGTTACATATACATACTAGGTTCATTTAATACTGTCACCTCAATATTTTTATCATTACAAAATACCAAATCAATAAGAGATGCTCCACCATCATGTAAATATGTATCTGAAGTTACTAATTGATTTAATCCATAATCTTAAGAGTTTTTAATTTAGCTGAATACGTTGAATTTACTTTCCAATTAATATTAAAATCACCTGTCAATAAGAAGCTTTGATCTATATTCACAAAATTATTTTTTTCCAACCAATCTTTAATAAAATCCAAAAATACACTTTGCGATTGACTTGGTGAATGATACACGCCAGCAACCAAAATTAATTGACTTTTTATTTTGAATTTTATCACCAAGAACCAGACATTCAGATTAATTACATGAGTGAAAGAAATAGTATATCTAATATCTGATCTAATGTAAAAAATCACACCCCTAGTGTGTCTACTTTCTGAATTTGCCTTTTCAATTTTATATCCTATATTAATTTCGCAATCATCTATGTTTCAGTTAAACATATTGCCTTAGAATTACTAATCTGTCTAAAATATTTTATTTAATCAAAATGTCTCATTAGGCTTTGTGTATTTAATAAGAATATATCATTACTTAATTGCTATTGACTTATTTTGGTATTTCTTTTTTCAATCATTTGCTTTCTTTGCAATACAGGACAGGACTTGTATAAAATGATTACAAATTTAAATTTGGATCATTAGCACTAACATCCAAACAATTTCTGCATTTATTAGAATTACAATTTTCAGTTTTATGTGAACCTGTACAAGATAAACATTTTTCAACAGCATTACAATTTTTGACCAAGTGATTGAAACCACCACATTAAAGCAACGCACATACTCAAAAACTGGCCAAAAACACCATCCTATACTTATTTTGTTCTTTTCCATAATTCTATTAAATGTTATTGGATCACATTCTATAACTGCCCTATGTGAAGCCTTCATTTATTTTTAAAACCAACCAATTTGTTATCATTATTCCGTGAAAGATTAATTTAAATCCATTTGTTTTTTTTATGCTTCCTAGATTAATAATTTGAGCTAGTTATTTTCGTTTAAAACTTGATTAAAATCGATCCGATAAAATGGTTTACAGTCTTGCTTCTTAAATATTAATTGTAATTAAACCTTACATTTAATTACATTTGATAAAAAAAAACAATTTTCAAGGTCTTTGCTACTTTGATATAATTTATTTAACAACTCGCACGTAAAATTAAGTGCTAGATCTAAATTAGCAATTAAGCGTAATTTAGGATATATTTTTGTGTCTTTTCATTCTTTGAATAATCTCTAGATTGACTACAGAATGAATCCCCAAACGTTCGCTGATCACTTTCAGTATACAGGGTGTTTTGCATAAGAACCGACACAGAGCAAGGACATGTAGGGAAACCCAAAATAGGTGATTTAATGCAACTTACCTTTATACTAAGCTGCACCCCTGAGAAGTTATAGGCCTTGAAAGTGGGGTTTATAATTTGGAAAAAAATTAATTTCTCAGTTATACTTGAACTTAGAAAAACCAAATTTGGTACACGGTGTGAGCGTACCAAGAATATTAATCGACGGTAATTAGAGTTTAATTGAAGCATTTTAAAGGGTTGATAAGGTATGACGCACCATTAAAATGTAACAGAATATTTTAACCCATTGACGGACTTAAAAAATTATTACTTTATTTTATGGGGAATTTAATTCTAAAATTTTTCTTACTATTGTTAGTTTTCAAAACACTGTCATTTTCAACAAAATCAGGAATAACTAATAATAGGTATTGTATTTGTGTTATTTAAAATCATCGAAAATTCAAAAATTGCCTACGTTTTTAAACGTCAAAGAAACAATCAGCAGTTACATTTTCGATCAAAAATGAATGTATGCCTTAGAGAAAACGGTAATCATTTTGAACAATTTCTATAAGAGTTATCAGTGCAAATTGTATGTTATTTCTGTTGTTCAAGTTGTTTATTTTTCTTAATTCAAGTCTAAAAATTTTACAAATATAACATCAGATGAGAATTATAGAAAAATGTAAGACTTAATTTGAGTTAGATACGACAATAATAATAATAATAATCGTAATGGTAATCATAGTAATAATGATAATGAATGAAGCATAATAATAAAGTTGAATATAATTAATTCCTTATTACATAGTTAACTATTTACAAATTTTTAATGTAAATATAATTTCTTCTATTCCATAATTAATTCTTAATAAACAAACATAAGTATTTTATACCTCTATTTTCTATAGTTAAAAAAAATCTTAAGCAGTTAATATAATAAGCATAGTAAGGGTCGGTTCCATAATAAACTAAAACGTTCTTTAAATTTAATGAAGCTTTAAAATATTGTCACAACAGTATTTGTTTATATGCTTCCATAACTAGAGATGTTATAATATTTGCATATTTAATTATTACTTCATTCAATATTTATGGCTAATAAAGATCCAAATTTACGAAATATTTGGATAGATACAGTCCGTACAATATTTCTCGAGATAGAATTCCAAGAAGACCCCTGTATCACTTTCTTGGAATTAACCGCATTCGACACGAGGTAGAAAGACATTGGCAGTGTGGCGTTCACCGTAGCAGCTTGCAGTGCATACTGTTTTGCAGTTACGAAGGCATGTTTCTTCGATTCTTTTCTTGTAATTCTATCTCAAGAAATGTTGTATGAACTGTTTCATTGTTTAATAATAAGATATAAAGGAGGTTAGGTTAGGTCAGGTATTGGATCAAAAAT
Organism: Anoplophora glabripennis; assembly: GCF_000390285.2. Lineage (NCBI taxonomy): Eukaryota > Metazoa > Arthropoda > Insecta > Coleoptera > Cerambycidae > Anoplophora > Anoplophora glabripennis. The sequence goes on from NW_019417083.1 coordinate 13,030, forward strand.
TGATAAATGTAAAACAGGTTTAAAAATATAAAGTAGACATTTTTGAAATTAGAGTATGTTAAAAAGGGAATGATTAAAAAAAATAAATGTCCATAAAAAAACTGTATTTGAGTCACCATCTTTGCTATTTGTTATTAATTTGTTTTTCTGTGAAAGTAATTAAATTTCTCTTTAAGCCAAAATTTTCAAATATCTTGTAACTTTTGGTACAACTTTTCATTAAGTTTGCATTAATGTGATATTACAATAGAAGGTAAGAATAAATTATATATATATACACAGGGTGTTTCATAATATATGCGCAGGACTTCAGGATGTGATAGCTGCTCCAAAAATTTGAAAAAAAGATTTTGAAGGGGAAGTGGGTGTTTTTCTCCCCAACTTCTACGCCACTGGAAAAAGTACGGTTTTGAGACGCCCATTTGAATCGCTAATGTTTTCTACACAAAAAAAGTACTCTTGGTCATAAGCTCTAAAGTTGACCGTTTTCGAGAAAAATCTACTTTTATGTTGAAAAACATGGTCAATTTTTTGAAATAAAATTATAATTTTTTTTATCAAGTAGGCTTTAAATTTTAAAACAAAAGCTACCTCCTGTCAAAATAACAATTAGTTTGTACCTGCGAAAAGTCAATTTGTATTACAAAAGTAAAAATGAATTACACAAACGCTGAAATGTGCGAAATGCATTACCTTTACGGAATGGCGAGCGGTAATTCGGCAGAAGCAAGGCGGTTGTATCAAGAAAGACATCGTGATCGCCAAGTACCACATCATAACTTGTTTCAACGCATTCACCAACGACTGTGGGAAAATGGAAGTTTTAAAAAGAATACTGCTGATAATAGGCGGCCTATGGAAGCTGCAAATGCCCAAGTAGAAGAGGCTGTCCTCAACGAAATTGAAGAAAATCCGATCACAAGTACCAGAAAAATTGCTCACAACTTAAACATACCTCACTCGACGGTTTGGAGAATTTTGAAAAGACAACTTTTGTATCCCTACCATATCCAAAGAGTACAAGCCTTATTGCCAAGAGATTTTCCGCCAAGATTGGCTTTTTGTAGATGGATGCAAGACAAAATAGCTCAAAATCCTCAGTTTGGAGCCGAAGTTATGTTTACCGATGAAGCATCTTTCTCGAGAGATGGTATTTTCAATTTTCACAATAACCACATATGGGCTGAAGAAAATCCACATGAAATTGCAGAAGGCAATCATCAGCAACAATTTTC
>NW_019417083.1:14839-28384 GCF_000390285.2 Anoplophora glabripennis
TCAATTTACTCGAAAACCATTGGAAATATCGATTTGGACAAAGATAATATTTTTTACGTAAAATTGTTAAGATTTTATAAATCTGTAGAGAAAATTGTAAAAAAAATGAAATGAAAAAAATTACGGGCCGAAAACCCCCATCACCAACCTAAATGGGACGCATATGATTTGCATGTCGAAAAACGGAGTAGCCCATGTTATTTAACGTAAAAAGTTATGTAAAACCCATAAATTTTTTTCTATTTATTTGCGACCGTTTTGTCAATAACAGAAAAAAACCAGTTTTGTTTGAGCCCTTTTAAGGGCATATAACTTTCTAAGGATGCGTTTTAGGGCACATGTTAATAGGAACTTTTTGACTTATTTTAATGAGTTATAAATGCAGCAGAAGTTTGGAACCCTATTTTAGAAACACCCTGTAGATGTCTTAAAAAAAGGAAATAAACATTTCCGAAAGCTCGACGATATAACGAGGAGTGTTTATATTTTATTTTTGGCCATTTTTAAAATTATTCAAACTGCAAACTGCAACCCTAAAAGAATTTTTCAACGTTTATAGACTTTTTTATTGTTGATTTTCAAGAAAAAGTTATTCTTGTTAAAAAGTTTTGCTAATCTTGGGAAGCCAAGGGCAGTAATCAAATATGTAATAAAATACATGGCGTCCAGAAAATTTAAAAATGTGAAATTTTTCGTATGTAAAGTGCCCTTAATTTTTGTTTTCGTTAAAAATTGTATTTAACAAAGTTGTTTGAGAACTTAAGAAATGCTTAAATACGGGGTTTAGTCAGAAAAGAAGAATAATAACATTTTGCAAATAAGAAGACACGAATTTTAACTATCTTACTTAAAGCAAACAGAGATTGTAAAAAATAAGTAAACTTTTATTTTAAACTTAATACAATATAATAAAATAGCTTGGTAGAATAATTTCCAGGTTGGTTGTCACGTCGGTTTAGGTTATTTGACATTTCGAGAGACATATCACTCTCCTCTTCAGAAGTAACTCTGAACGTTTTCGTTTTTGGAAAGAGCAATGTCTCAAAACATCAAGAAACCTAAACCGACGACGTGGCAACCAACTCAGAAATTGTTCTACCATTAACGACTGCCACGGTAGCTTGCAAACTAGATAAAAATAGCTTTTCTAATTAAAAAATAACGAATTAGAACTGGAATTAATAACAACAACGAAGCAAGTCCTATTCAACTTATAAACCTCTAAGTAATGCACATTTTTTAAATCTTTCTAAATTCCATGTACACAGAGAAGATTATTTCTTCATTTATGGTGGCAACGGCAAAATCGTTTAAATACATTTTTGCTTTAGGTATCCCTATTAGAAATAATCTAACGGGGTCAAGTTGGGTGCCCGTGCAGGCCAAGGTATTTCACTTGTTTGGAAAATGAACTTCAAGCCAGTTTGTCACTAGAAGTGTGGACTGTGCAGGGTATCCATCTTCCTGAACTATTAGATTTCTTCTAAATTCTAAATTTTTGCTATTCAGTTCTGCCAAAACAATATTATTGAAAATTGCCAAATACGAATTCTGATTAAGCTTTTCTTCCAAAAAGTAAGGACCAATTATTTTGATACATTATGTACCAGACATTTACTTTTAAAATTCTTGGCTATTAGTTACCAATCCAAAATTTGGATTATCTTTAGCCCAGTATCTACAATTTTGATAAGAAACCACGCCATTAGTTGTAAATATTGATTCGTAAGTAAATAAAATATTGTGATGAAAGAATCTGTTTTCAATCGGTTTCTCGCTCAATGTTAAACAAAAGTCCAAAAGTGTCCATCAGGCAATTTATGATTATTATTATTATATTATGATTAAACACTGATTAGGATGGATAAATTTTGTTGTATATTAAAATTCTTTGAATATGAGATCTGCTAATATCTATGTTTTCTAACCATTCTCTGAGTGACATCTTTGGATTGTCTTGTACAGAGTTTATAACTACAACAGTAGCAGCATCGTTATCATTGTATTCTTTTTTATATTTTTAATATTCTTTACATCACCAGTGGTATCGAATTTTATAATTAGCTAGCAAACTGCTCTATGAGGTACAGTTACATTTGGATACTTTTAATTAAAAATTTGTATTGCATATCGATATGAAACATTACCTATTCAATAACATTTTACAAGATAAATTCGTTGCTCCAGAGTTAGCATTATTAATAAAAATTATGTGGTGGGCAGTTAATAAAAATAAATATGTTGACTTTGATATTGATAAGGAAATATCCATGGTAATTATATGGTAAGAGAGTTAAAAATTATGACGTCTTTTTATTTGCAAAATGTGATTCTTTTCTGTTTAAACCCCGTATTTAATCTTTTTTTGAGTCCTGGAAGAACTTTGTTAAATACAGTTTTTAACGAAAACAAAAATTAAAGCTGCTTTGCTTAAGGAAAATTTCACATTTTGAAAGAGCGACCGAAATTTTCGCCCCTTTGTGAGCCCTCATAAATTTACTCCAAATATGTGCCAAAAGATAGTCTATGATGAGACTTGAATCGTCTATAAGTTTTAGCTTGAGGCTGCATTTTGTTTTGAAGTTACGGTTGATTAAATTTGTCATTTTTACATGGATTGTTATAGGGTTTTCAAAGTCGCTGATTTAAAATCAAAGGTTCGTTAATCTCTATGACTTCAGATTCTGGGAAAGGTCTTCAGAAACCTTTCCCAGAAAGGTTGACGAAATCATTGATTTAAAATCAAAGGTTCGTTAATCTCTATGACTACAGGTCATTTGGAAGTCAAAGAATTAATCTTGGATTGTTAGTTTATTATGTTATATGAGCAAGATATATCGCCAATTTGAAGGAAGTATGTAAGTCTCTAATTTCAATTCAGTAGTTGGTTGACCTGTATCACGTCAGATTCAAGCTCAATTGAGGGATTAATAACGAAACCATGAAAAAAAAATGTGTATTAATCACAAATTCCTAACCTATCTTCGAAATTCTTCATTTTTCTGAAGCTTTTCAGTCATTTCATGAAGACCGAAGGGTGATGAAGCAATTCTAATAGCAAATTCGTGCTCAGCGCGAAAAAGTACTTCGGAATACATATGCCACATGTGAAGTACAAGCGATTTTTTTTTAGCGGTGTAACCTCGATCCAACAATCCATGTAAAAATGACAACTTTAATCAACCGAAACTCGAAAACGAAATGTAGCCTCAAGCTAAAACTTATAGACGATTCAAGTCTCATCATAGACTATCTTTTGGCACACATTTGGAGTAAATTTACGAGGTCTCACAAAGGGGCGAAAATTAGGCTTTTTTTCGGTCGCTCTTTTTTGGATGCCCTGTATATTTTATTACATATTTGATTACTGCCCGTGACTTCCCAATATAAGCAAAACTTTTTATCAAGTATAACTTTTTCTGGAAAAATCAAAAATAAAAAAGTTTACAAGAGTGCGGTATTCTATCTAAATCTAAATAAAAAATTTAGATAAATTTGGAACGAATACACTGAAGATGAATTTTTCGAAACAAAAAAAAAATTTAATAAAATTTATTGGGTCGTATTTAAAAAAATTAAGTTAATGATGGTCCAGGAAAAACGAAAAGTTGCATATAAAAATTGATTATGCCATTCAACAGAGGGCAAAAAGGGGCCATGAGAAAGTGTTCTTCTTTTTTCAATATCACCTCAAACAAGACTGAAATGAAACAAAAACGGATTTCAAAAATTTCGATTTTTTTCAAATAGTTTGAAAACTAATCATGTTAGCCTTGATTTTTTAGAGGCATAATGTTGGTCCCCTGATTACGCAACTTTGCCCCCATTTAAGTTACTTCGTACCTCTTACCGTTTCCGAGATCCCTGTAGTGAGAAGCAAATTTGTATCAGCCTGTATATACAGGGTGGTCCGAATTTTATGCAGAAAACTTCGAGGACAGATAGATCTCTTTAAAATAGTAAATGTTTGCCTTATAAACATAGATGTAGAACGGCATAGTTTTAAAGATACAGGGCGTTGAAGTTGTAAAAAAATTGATTTTTTGCTTATATCTCCGGAATCTATTAACGGATCTCAATAAAATTTCGTACAGATAATGTATGACAGTAGGCCTTGCATTCCCTAAAAGCTCTAGTCCAGTTGTACACCACTGGTTGAACCTTTAGAGTTTATATTGTAGGGAATACAAGGCCTACTATAATGCATTATCTGTACTAAATTTTATTGAGATCGGTTAATAGATTCTGGAGATATAAACAAAAAATCTATTTTTTTTAACAACTTCACCCGGTTTCTCTAAAACGAGGTCGTTCCAGACCTATGTTTATAAGGCAAACGCCTATTATTTTAAAGAGATCTGCCCTCGAAGTTTCTTGCATAAAATTCGGACCACCCTATATAATAGTTCCACAAAATAAGGTCATAAAATTATACAAATAATTGTGTCTGTATCTTTTATCACTACTATAAATTTAAATGAAGTTTTAATGTGACACAATCTTAATACCGTGAAAGAATAAATTTGTCTGTTTCTTAAACTCCTTAAAATATAAAATCAATTTCATAGAGGTATTTTAAAAAACTGAGAAGTGCAGTAAGAATAATAATTGATTACTATTTCCATGTTCTAATATAGGGATCTTTAATAGTATTAAATACAGTGTATGTCAAAAAGTTTACAAAATATGGCAATCTTTTTATTTTTATTTTAATTAGTTAAACACATTTAACACGTTTAAAATTACTAAAATCCACTCCAATTATTATAATTTTTTTTAATAATTTCAGCTTTTAAAAAAGTTTAATATAAGTAGAAGCAAGTATGCTAAGTATTTAATTTTGGCCATAAAAAATTGGAAATGGGAAATTTCTAATTTCTTTCAAATATCTAACATTGTACAATTGTGCATTGTGCAAAAAAAATTTTGCGTTTTTTTTTTTTGGTCAATCTACCTGTTACCCTTACCAGCAATGATTTTTTCGACATTCTCATTATTATATTTTATTTAAAATCACATTTCTAATTAATCTACAAATGTTATATAAAGTCCTCAACTCCCTTTGTTATATAACTACTGGTTTCACTTTTAATTACAGTTCAAGCGATTGGTTGTATGTTAGATTATTTCAATTATAAATTAATATTATTATTATACAAATTGACAAATTACTAGGAAACAGGTAGTCATATCATAAAAGTAGTTTTGTGAGATATGAGGACTTTCTAAAATAATCCACTCATTTGGAATGATCCACTCCAAAATAAAAAAAAAATTCTAAAGTTCTTTTGTGAAAGAGTAGTTGTAGAGTTATTTTAAATTCAATTAAAGTGCTTGATAACCGAGTTGACAATGATCATGTAAGTAAAGTAATAAATCGAGAATGGTCTATTGTTTCAAAATAAAACAATAGATTTCAAAGATAAAACTAAAAATGTTCATTTTGATACCACAAAAACTTAAATCGTCATCATTTATTTTGATGATTGTATGGCCCAATCATCATATTTTTGTTAGTACTCTATAAAAAACAGAATTTTCTAAATCTATGCAAATAGGCACCTTGTGTTGGGCTTTGGTCCCAAGGAAATCTTTTCGCATAGTGCACCTATTATAGATATTAATGATACAAGTTTGATTATGAGATTTTTAACAAGTTTGATTCCACAGACCAAGTGAACCCAGTTCTGTACAATCGAAATAGTTCTGTATCATTCCATATTTACCTTCATCGCTAAATATATTTTTAATAATATAGTTTTAATTTAATTAATGCAACAATATTTACTGTAAAATTCAAGAACCAAATCATGATCTGTATATTAAAGTAATTGTAGTGCTCTTTGCCATAAATAAATAAAACATTTTGAGAATTATGCATACTCAGTGTTCCATCGGATATTGAAAAGAAGAAAAAAGAAGAAACAAATACATACATTATTATTACTAAATTTTTACAAGAATCTGTTGATAAAATCTATCTTATGAACTGGATTAGCAATTTATTTAATGGAAATCTTAGAAATAAAGGGAAGATTATTCTGAATAAAATAACAAAAATTCTATATGAATTGTTTGTTACTAGTGGAAACATCAAAGGGCCGATTTTGGTGGAAATGACAAACAAGTATAAAGCACTTTGCTCAAGCAATACCGAGCAAAATTCCACTTCTGGAAAAATATATTGGGCACTGTTTCCGAAGATCGTCTACTTGCCGACGCAGGAGTTGGTTTGTTGAAGCCAAAAAGCAAACATCAAAAAAAAGTTTGGGTGAAATTAGGAACTTGAATCAAGAAATTAATTTTATTTCCATGTCCAAAACGCAACTTTCATCTTCTGGTCCCAATCTCACAAATTGCCACGATTTTGTTACCAATGTTTACAAAAAGTACCACACCATTAGAAAATGTTGCAATGTTTGAATAAATAAATATTATTTTCCATTACTTATTACAAAAAAAAACAACAGTGCCATTGCAAAAAATTATGTTTTTATGAATTTTTTTACAGAATAGAAATTTGATATTGTGACATAATGATTATGTGTCAACAACGGCAGCGACGTAGGTAAAAAGTATTAAATTATTAGTATGGAGTGGAGGTTAGGAGGAGGCTTGGAGTCTCTTAGTGGCTTGCCTTCCCCTGTAGTGCTCCTTTTGAATGTAAGTAGTTCTGCTACTGTCTTTCTTTGGTATTATCTTAGCAAAAATGATTGGTAAAATTACAATTTATTTAACAAATTTTTTGCCATAGATATGAATAAATATTGATATTTCTAATTAATATCAAGTTATATCAACAAAGGTAATTAATATCACCAAATTCCAAAAGATGTATTGTTAGTAAAAATTTTATTTTAATCTCAAGGGGTCGTTACCCTAACGTGTATAACTAAGAAACCCTATATAACTTCCTTCTTTAATATGAATGATTGATATTATATGAAAATACAGTTGATTAACATATTCAGGGTCTTCATTTTTACTTGCTATAAAAGTTTTATTACCGGAAAGACAATTATGTTAGAACTAATGCCATTGAAAAGTGTCCAAATATTTTTTTATTTTTACATAGATTTAATATAGGTATTTTAGTTCTAATCAACAAAAAACATATTTGTTGTGATGTCATGTTTTGCGATCCATAGGTTATAAATATATTTTCCTATTCAATTATAGCTATTGAAGTAAGTGATGCTATTTTCATAAATTTGCGAGATTTGAAATGTTTGTTACATAAGCAGATCCTGTTACTATTCATAAAATTCTTCAATTTTAAAAATGTTTCTATGCCTTTACTAACTGTATTTATACTGCATTATAAAATAGGATAATATGAACTTAAAAGTTGTTTTGTACTTACTTATTATGCATACATTGACCAACCTAGATTATGCAGATATATGTAAAATTCTTTGTTATACAATATATACATATGTACTAACTTGATATGCAGCATACGAAAATACATGAAAGTTGCATTGCTATAATTTCTCAGATGAGTTTCTTAGAAAGCAAGTCTTAAGAAACAGACAAATATACAAAATAAATAATTCCGTTAGATTTTTTTAATTGTCAATTTTTGTATATTTCCCATTTTAAATATTAGTATTCTGTGATATTACTACTGTTAGAATATAAATAAAGAATTAAATAAGATGTATGATTTTAAAAAATATGATTTAGTGTGGTGTGGATAAAAAAGTAAAACGTAAATTTCTGCACGAAACAAAAAATAAAATTAATAATAATATACATAATATTTATAACAAAAATGTTTCAGTTTACAGAATTTTCAGGTCAACTAAATTTATGATTTTTTAAATGGAATGATCTATACAGGGTGGTCCGAATTTTATGCAGGACACTTCGAGCACAGATAGATCTCTTTAAAATAATAGGAGTTTGCCTTATAAACATAGGTCTGGAACGGCCTCGTTTTAGAGATACAGGGTGTTGAAGTTGTTAAAAAATATATATTTTTTGTTTATATCTCAGGAATCTATTAACCGATCTCAATAAAATTTGGTACAAGTAATGTACGATAGTAGGTCTTGCATTCCCTAAAATATGAGCTCTAAAGATTTAACCAGTGGTGTACAACTGGACAGGGGTCACCCCCTTTTATAAAAAAAAACTTACGCCACTGTATTTTTTACAAGTTATTGTAACGGATTTATATTCTAATGCACTAAATACGTAAAAAAAGTGACTTGAATTTTTTCCCTAAGATTCACCATTTCCAAGTTATTCATACAAATACAATCCCCTTGTGGCAAACACTTCATATCATAATATTACAAAAATATTTATGTTTATGCTTAAAAATAAGTGCAATTTCTAAGCACATCAACAAAATTCTTTCTACATCACTTGTGATGTAGTGTTCCTGGTGTGTTTTAGTTTTCCCTGGAGGCATTATCTTTACAAATAAAAACAATTTAAATCAAAATAATAATAAAAATACATTTACCAAGCAACAACAACTAAACAAGAAACAAAATTAACGTTACGTATTTACATTTCTGACATCTTCTATTAATGGAACTAATTGAAGTTAATATCATGTGGTGGTTTTCTTTTAATTCATTACACCCGTCTTCTATTCGCTGTAGTAGTTGTGGTCTTGTATCTGTTGGAATAAAGTAAACTTTTCAGGTAGGTCCAGGGAGTTTATATCTGGCGATCTGGCTGGCCAAGACACTGGACCCGCTGCACCATTATGGTTGACATTGGCATTTGGTCTTCTGCCTATCCATCATCTCATATAATTTTCATTAAGCCATTCTTGTATTATTCTCCTAAAATGCGCAGGAGCACCATCCATTTGTATCCAGCTATTTTGTCGTATATTTAATGGAACATCCTCTAATAATTCAAATAGATGGTTTTCTAGAAAGTTTAGAAATGACTCCGAATTTCATGAGGATTTTCTTGTGACCAAATATCCAGATTGTGAAAATTCACTACCCCTCGCCTTGTGAACGTAGCCTCATCGGTCCAAAGTATTTCTAGTAAGAATTCAAACAACCACTGATAAAAATTCAGGCGTCTCTCTGCATCTCCCGGAAGTAAATTTTGCACAGGTTGTAAATGGTACGGATTTCTGCCATCCTTACGTAGAACTTTTCAAATTTTCGATTTACTCACCCCAAGTTGCCGAGAGGTTCTTCGTGTACTTAGCCGAGGATCGTCGTCAACTGCTTTTAAAATTTAATTTATGTGCCTTTCATTCCTTTGTCGTGATTTTTCAAATATTTTAATCCAAAAAGATGAAAGCGATGAGTGTAAAGAATTTTGTTGATGTGCTTACAAATTGGACTTACTTTTAAGCATAAACATAAATATTCTTGTAATATTATGGTTAGAAGTGTCTGCCACAAGGGGATTGGATTCGTATGAATAACTTGAGAACGGTGAACTTTAGGGAAACAATTCAAGTTACCTTTTTTACGTATTTTGTGTATTAGAATATAAATTCGTTACAATAGCTTCTAAAAAATACAGTGGCGTAGATTTTTTTATAAAAAGGGGGTGACCCTGTTCAGTTGTACACCACTGGTTGAATCTATAGAGTTCATATTTCAGGGAATACAAGGCCTACTATCATACATTAACTGTACTAAATTTTATTGAAATCGGTCGTTGGATTCCGGAGATATAAACAAAAAATATATATTTTTTAACAACTTCAACACCCTGAATCTCTAAAACGAGGCCGTTCCAGACCTATGTTTATAAGGCAAACACCTACTATTTTAAAAAGATCTATCTGCCCTCGAAGTTTCCTGCATAAAATTCGGACCACCCTGTATAAATAGAGTTGTTGCCACCAAACTAAATAAATTCTTAAGATATAAGGCGCAATTGCATCAAAACCAGAAATATTGTAATGTTAATTGTCATTGTAAATTGTAATAATAACTGCATGTTATTTTATTTAAATTGTAATATCTGCAAGTGTTAGTGTGAAAAGTCATAATTTTTGAAAATCTTGTTAATTTGAAGATTTGAGCAGATAGATCTCTTGAAACTAGTAGGTGTTTGCCTTATAAACATGGGTTTGGAACGGCCTAGTTTTTGCGATACAGGGTGTTGAAGTTGTAAAAAAAAAATAATTTTTTTGTTTATATCTCCGGAATATAAACCATCTCAATAAAATCTGGTACAGATAATGTATGGTAGTAGGCCTTGCATTCCATTAAATAAGAGCTCTAATGATTCAACCAGTCAGTGGTGTACAACAGGACAGGGATCACCCCCTTTATAAAAAGAACTACGCCATTGCATTTTTTATTATAAGTTATTAAGTTATTATAACGGATTTATATTCTAATGCACAAAATATGTAAAAAAGCAATACAATCCCCTTGTGTCAGACACTTCTAACCATAATATTACAAGAATATTTATGTTTATGTTTAATAGTAAATGAAATTTGTAAGAACATCAACAACATTTTTTACACTCATTTCCACACCACCTGTGAGGTAAAGGTTCTGCCGTATTTTAGTTTCTCCTGTACTATTTTTACAAATGAGAACAATTTTAATCCAAATAACAATAAGTGTACATATACTAAACAACAACTAAACAAGAAACAAAATTAACGTTACGTATTTACAATAAATGTTCAAAATGTGAACCATCCACATCGATACATTTCTGATATCTTCTATTAATGAAACTAGTTGCAGCCAATACCTTGTGGTGATTTCCTTTTAATTCGTTACACCTGTCTTCTATCAGCTGAAGTAATTGTGGTGTTGTATCAATAGGAGTAAACTTTATTTTTCAGATAATACCAAACATAAAAGTCTAGGGGGTTTAGACCTGGCAACCTGACTGGCCAAAGCATTGGGCCCTCTGCACCATTATGGTTGACATGGCGTTTGGTGTTTTATCTATCCATAATTTTCATTAAACCGTTGTTGTATTATTCTTCCAGAATGCGCAAGAGCACCATCCATTTGTATCCAGCTATTTTGTCGTATATTTAATAACATCCTCTAATAATTCAAATAGATGGTTTTCTAGAAAGTTTAGAAATGACTGGGAATTTAGACAAGGTGGCAAGAAGAAAGGTCCACAAACTTTATTGTGAATTGTTCCGAGCCACACATTCACAGAAAATTCATGTTGAAAAGATCTTGTCCGATTTTCGTGAGGATTTTCTTGTGACCAAATATGCAGATTGTGAAAATTCACTACTCTTCGCCTTGTGAACATAACCTCATCGGTCCAAAGTATTTTTAGTAAGAATTTTGGATTATGTTGTATAAAGGGTATAACAAATTTTACTGCTGTGCTTACAAATTTGGTATACTTATTTTTAAACATAAACATAAATATCACAGCCCCACAAAAAAAAAGTGTTCGGACTTGTGGGTCGGACATATGTATTCCCATGTATTTTTCGACGCTGAATCTGATCCCGAGCTCAGAAATGGCCCTCCACCTACGTCTGGAATTGGCCCCAGGGGCCAAAAATGGCCTCTATAGAGCCTGAAAAATGGATTCCGGGATGAGGCGAGGTCGAAGGAGCATTCTAAAGCCAAAGCCGGATTTGTGGTCGAAAAGTTTATGGCCAACTGAAATTCCCCATTTGAGACCGGGAAAATGACCCCTTAGGGGCCGGATAATCGTGTTTCGAACGTCGCAATCGCAACAGTGGTACTTTTATGTACTTTTAAATTCTGGAACTCAGACTGTGCTCGAAAAGTTTATGGCCAACTAGAATCCCCCTTAGGAGCAGAAACACGGCCCCTAAGGGGGGTCATTTTCCCGGCCCCAAACGGGAGATTCCAGTTGGCCATAAACTTTTCGAACACAGTCTGAGTTCCAGAATTTAAAAGTAGGTACATAAAAATACCACTGTTGCGATTGCGACGTCCGAAATACGATTTTCCGGCCCCTAAGGGGTCATTTTCTCGGTCCCAAATGGGAGATTCCAGTTGGCCATAAACTTTTCGAGCACAGTCTGAGTTCCAGAATTTAAAAGTAGGTACATAAAAATACCACTGTTGCGATTGCGACGTCCGAAATACGATTTTCCGGCCCCTAAGGGGTCATTTTCCCGGTCCCAAACGGGGAATTTCAGTTGGCCATAAACTTTTCGACCACAAATCCGCCTTTGGCTTTAGAATGCACTTTCGACCTCGCCTCATCCCGGAATCCATTTTTCAGGCTCTATAGAGGCCATTTTTGGCCCCTGGGGCCAATTCCAGACGTAGGTGGAGGGCCATTTCTGAGCTCGGGATCAGATTCAGCGTCGAAAAATACATGGGAATACATATGTCCGACCCACAAGTCCGAACACTTTTTTTTTGTGGGGCTGTGTATTCTTGTAATATTGTGGTTAAAAGTGTCTGCCAAAAGGGGATTGTATTGATATGAAAAACTTGAGAATGGCGAATTTTATGGAAAAAAATTATGATACCCTTTTTTACGTATTTTGTGCAATAGAGTATAAATCCGTTACAATAAATAACTTGTAGAAAATGCGGTGGCATAGGTTTTTTTTTTTAAAAGGATGTGACCCCTGTCCACTTGTACACCACTGATTGAATCTTTAGAGCTCATATTTTAGGGAATGCAAAGCCTACTATCATACATTAACTGTACCAAATTTTATTGAGATCAGTTAATAGATTCCGGAGATATAAACAAAAAATCAATTGTTTTTTTACAACTTCAACACCCTGTATCTTCAAAACGAGGCCGTTCCAGACCTATGTTTATAAGGCCTACTATTTTAAAGAGATCTATCTGCTCTCAAAGTTTCCTACATAAAATTCGGACCACCCTGTATATATACACGTAATATGTTGCGTAACTTGATCTATATAAAATTATTATTTATATAAATTATGCTCTGGCATAATTTAAAGCAGTAAACTGGATTTTTTAGTCTAAAATGTTGTACACATAAGCTCTTTCAAATTAACAGCGCAGAGTTATGATCACTTTTATAATAAAATTTCCCTTCATCCATCAATTAATTTAGTATTTTTAAGCTGTTCAATTGAATTAAAATGTTTTACATTTGATTTGGGGTAATCAGTGATGTCAAAATATATTTTATTTATTCGGGATTTAAATCACATGATAGATTCTGTAAAAAATATATTTTAATATATCTTAGAAATGCTACAACACGTTGTAATATTGCGAAAAATATATATACAAATAATTATTTAAATTATCTTATCTATTTATGTGAGCTCTATGTGCATGAGAATTAATGCCATTCACTTTTTTGATAATACCAAGATTGTGTACATCACCTTTTACCTGACCTGACCTCATATTATGTAGTTTGCGTAATATACAGGGTGTTTTTGAATGGAGTAGCATAAATGATACCGGTGAAGCTACATTTCAAAAGAACACGATCTGCAAAAACTCGCCTTAGTAAAATGTTCACCCCTGAAGAGATATGGGCCATCAAAGTTTATTAAGGCGATTTATTGCAGATCGTGTTCTTTTGAAATGTAGATTCACTGGTATCATTTATGCTACTCCATTCAAAAACACCCTGTATAT
>NW_019417083.1:29460-142020 GCF_000390285.2 Anoplophora glabripennis
AAAAATTTGTTATTTGTACCTCGTTCGGTTTTCAAATTACAGCCAATTTTCATAATTTTTTTGGAAACTTTGATGGCCCATATCTCTTCAGGGGTGAACATTTTACTAAGGCGATTTTTTGCAGATCGTGTTCTTTTGAAATGTAGATTCACTGGTATCATTTATGCTACTCCATTCAAAAACACCCTGTATATTACATTTACTGGGTTAATATTAATACAGAATTTTAGTTAAAGTTAGTATATGCGGTCTCCCAATTAATACAGATTATTTGTTTTGGATCAATTTTATTTAAAGTTAACATATAAGGTGTCCAATTATGTAGAATTCTTACATAGCTTTCAATAATACAGTGTTTTATATAAAAATTGTGCCAAAGCAACATCACATGCAAAATTGGTCCACACCAGTCAGCCCTACTTAACACTAACTGAAAACTCAATGTAATGACAAGTAGCGCTAAGTTAGCTGTGTTTGTTCAATGACATGTTAGCACAAAAACGTTTACAAGCGCTAGCAAAATTTTGTGACAGAATACAGTCCATGACTTCATATTTTAAAATTATTTTTGATTATAGAAACAGTCCTAATTCTTCTGCATTACTTACTTAATAAATTCAACTAGAAAAAAGGGTTATTTTATTATGAATATAAGAACCTCAAGGTTATCAATCGGGGATATTTTGATGTTTTTAAATAGAACCTTGTCAAATTTGACATAGGCAGATGAAAAATTTAATTTTATTTTGATCTTATTAAGGTATGTTGGTGTCTATTTTGTATAGTTTATGAGATATTTGTTGTTAATTTTGCATTAAAAAATGTATGCTGCTTAATACTGAAATTTTCAAAACCAAAATGAACTATGAAAATAATATTTAAGCATAGTTTAATGTAAATGTTATGTAAATATTAAAATAATTACAATGTACTTATAAATATCTTGTCAAAATAGTGTAATTTATATGATCAGTTTAAGTCACTACATAATATAAAAGCAAGTACCAGCAATAAAATAATTATAGACAAAAATTATTAGACAAACACATAATAACAAATCTACAGTAATTCATGTTCAAATTGTCTACCACTTAAGAATTTTAGGTACACTCGACGCAAGATAAAGGTTTCCAACCTAAAAGGCATCAATAAATAGGGGCGTGTCATATTTTTTTGTGCAGGCGCGGTGTAACGACAATAAAAGCTTGTATGCTTGAAGTATACATATTAGTCCATTGAAAAGTTACATTTGAGGTTGCAAAAGTCAGAGCACGCAATTTTATTTTTTGGATGTCAAGAGGGAGTTAGTGTAAAGTTAAATCCATGTTTGTGGGGTCGCAACCCTTGAGCGTCGGCCGCCATTTTGTAAAAAGAGCTGCGAATGGTTTTTATACTACTACTTACTATATCGNAAGAGTATACAGGTTTTGAAATTATTTTGTCTTGCCACATTATTTTTCTTGTCTGAGAAAATTATTATTTTGAAATAAGAATTTGTGTCATATTTTGCAGAAAGTAGGTCATGAAGGCAACAAAATAAAAAAATATTGTAAACTACAGTTTTATTATAACATACAGTTTCGGGAGGAAAGGGAAATATTTTAAGGATGTGTTCTGGAAATGAAAATAAGTATTCGTATAGAAAAAAAATTGTTTTAGTTTTGTTACATCATTAACATTAACGATTAAAAATTTGAAATTGTTATAACTTTCTTATTAAAAATTAAAAATTATATCTATTTCTCTGAAAAGAAGTTACATTTTTTAGAGTAAATTGAAAAAAAATTACAAAATTCATTCATTTTTTTGCTTGTTATGATTTTTTTAATTTCTGAAATCTTAACTTCCAGCTTCCCTAACTGTTAATTTTAATAGTACAAGAAAAAGTCAAGAGGCCATTTTTATGTAGAATTCTATGCTTTACAACTTTTGAAAGAAACTTCAACTGATACAGTGTTCATTAATGGTGTATAGAACAAAATTTACTTAATTTTAGCCACAGAATGGGCTTACACACACGTAGACTCTTAAGGTAGCCGTTTCCGAGCTGCAGGGTTTTCAAAATTAAAAAAAAATTAAAATTTTTAATTTTCTTAAATCCATTCTGTCTAACTATTCGTAAGTAGGTAGTAGACGTTTTGCAAGATCTATTAACTAGCATGAATCGATTTTTTTATTGTAATGTAAATGCAACTCTTAATAGAGACAAGATAATAAAAAATTCATAGGGGGTCTGCTATAAGAGTTTGCCGATTAGTCCCATTTTAAAAATGCCAATTTACCAGGAAAGCATTTTTGTACAAAACTCGTAAAATGTCAGATATGACGGTAAAATATTGCCACACGAGTTTAATGGGAACGCCCCTATAGACAAGCCGTTAAGCCGTCATATTTCAAACAAAATACGATTCAGATTGGAAATCTTTATCTTGCGTCGAGTGTACATCTCTCTGAAAGTTTGCATTTTTTGATTTTGCATGTGTTACTTTGTAGTGGCAGACGAAGAATAATCCAACTTACCTCTATTAAAAAGCCACTGCTTACTGAGATGTACTAGTCTGATTGTAGTAATACCACAAAACTAAATTGACAGAGTTGAGTATATCTCAAGATGTTGACTTTTGAATAGAGGTAAGTTATTCTAAATCATAAAAAATATTTAATTTAATTACATATTTAACAAAAAAGTAAAGTTTAATTAGTTTAGAATATCCTGAAATACTTGACAGTCTGTAACTGATAATTGCAGTAGAAAATTGAAATACATTTTTCTCATCGCAACGAGA
Organism: Anoplophora glabripennis; assembly: GCF_000390285.2. Taxonomy (NCBI): domain Eukaryota; kingdom Metazoa; phylum Arthropoda; class Insecta; order Coleoptera; family Cerambycidae; genus Anoplophora; species Anoplophora glabripennis. The sequence goes on from NW_019417083.1 coordinate 32,247, forward strand.
ATGCCTTACTTACAGTAAATAATGTTATGTTTTAAAAAAACACCAGTGTTTTTTTTTAATATATCAACAAAAATATACGAGTATAGCATTAAAAAAAATACACTATTACTTTTACACATTATAATGATTACACGAACATTATAATGATTAGAAAAGTATATAACAAACTTCTGCATAAAGAAGTATTTCAACCAGGACATCCAAAACCTTCATCTTGAACTGAGTTGCCAATTTTTAGGTTTTAGTATAATATCTTTACTAAAGTAAAAAAAAATGTGTTTGTATTTTTCAAAATCTGCCCTTACCAGTATCATATTTTCTTAGGAGAGGGGTATTTAGAGCTAAAATTTCGCCAAATGATATTTAGATCAAGAGAATGCAAATATCAAAATCTTATTTTTGTCTTCTGAGTTTTTCAAATGATCTAATTTCTTTATTTTTATGAGGATGTCACTATAGATTTGTGTATAATATACGAGCATATCAAATTTTCAATTATAATACTGCAAATTTCCATATAGTAAATTTCAATTATTTAAGTTAGGCACATAATTGTTTTTATGAAAATAATGAAAAATTTACTCATTTTTATAATATTATTTAACATCAAAAATAGGATTTTATAAAAAATGTGTCCCAATCCAAATGAATATTAAATGATAAAGTATTACTGCGGCTGTTTTATTAAAATTTAATTCATTGTAGGTAAGTCTAGTTTTGCGATAACATGAATGAATTGTTTAACAAATGCCTTAGAATTTGACATTCATATTTGTGTGAAAATAATATAAATTACTTTCTTAGAAGGTATTATGACACTAATTCGGATTTGATAGAGATTAATACAATTATTACGTCATGTATCTCAAAATACAAAAAAAAAAAAATATGTTTAAAATTTATATCGATGTGTGGATTTATATTCCTCATGTACTAAATATCCAGTTAGATTAAATTGTAAGGAGTAGATTTAAAATATTTTGAAATTGAAGATAAGACTGCTCAGATGATGACTGATGATGACAATTATTTTTTATCATTTAACTTATACAGTGTGACTCAATTCTCAATTCAATCTAAGTCGAGTTTTGAAAAATGAAGTTTGACTTTTAAACCCTATCAAATCTATTAAATCACATTTGATTTGAATTTATTTTCGGTTATCAAAGCTTTCTTTTCTTTTTTTCATTTTTAAATTTAACAAAAATTGGTTATCAACTTTTTAAATTTAAAATCTGTATTCACCAAACTTTGAGAAAAAATATTTATTACTCACTATAAAATTAATCGGTTTTATCATTTCCATTCTTCCTAAACAGGGTAAGCAAAAATAAATGAAATAAAATCTTCGTATAGTTCCAAATTAAATAATAATTTTTAATTTTAATGGATGAACGAATTATAATTACGAATAACAAAAAACCATAAAAATAGTAACATAAGTCATGAACACATACACAAAAATTGAACCATAATCTTAAATTTAATTTTTTGATTTGGAACTGCACATTTCAGAAAAACATTAGTAAACATTTTGTGTTTATTTAATTCAATTATGAGGTTGTTTATCCCATTTAGGAAGAACATAATTTAATATTACAATGAGCAATTAATATTTTTCCACGAAATCTGGTACAAACTACATTGAGGAGGTGCAGAATCCAGTGGCGGGGTGAAATTATAAATAAATTCACTAACCAATTTTTTTGACACCGAAAAAATAAATTGTAGGCTTTGGCAATGGAAAGTAATTTCATGTGTTACATGATGTAATAGAATTTTTTAACCTCTACCTTTAAAGGAAAAAACTTGATTAAATCGTGGGTGTTTCCATTTTTGAAATGGGCACCCAATATTAATATGTTTTTCTTTTATGTTTTACTAATAATGAATTACTACTAAATTATTATTACTATTATTATTACTTATTGAAACTGTGTCAGTGGAATATATTTGAAATAATTTAATACATTAAAAAATATTTCTACAATTATAATTACATTATTACATATTGGAGAAATTATAAACATGTGATATTTATTAAATTGGGTTTAAGATAAAGAAGTCTCGCAAAAAAGAGAGAGAAATATTTGCTTTCAAAATTCAAAAATATTATTCACTGATAAGGGATACAAAAATAAAATAAATAGGTGCTTCCATATATTGAAACGTAGTAAAATAAAATTTGTTTTTCTTTTAACCATATGGGCAATGTCAACAATTAGATGAATCCTCTTGTCCTTGTATCTAATGTTTATGAATCTACAGACATTAAGTGGAGGTAGAAAGTGCTACCATTTGACTTAAAAAATGGTCAGTAACTTTGGAGGCTGATGTAGGTTAGACACAGGCATTTTCTGATATCCTTAACATTTTACATGCTCTGCTGTCAGGTTGGGAAGATATACAATACTCTGTGTTTTTGCACTCATTAAATTTAACTTCGTGTTTACAAAATAACTTTTACTATCTTTAAAGTGCCACCAGTATTGAAAGACAAAGTAAATATTTTGCCAAAAAATAAAATATTGAAATAAATGTTTGCGAATTATATATAATCTCTCATAAATTGTTTCTATCCCAATAATTTAGTCATTTCAATTTTAATTCCTCATACTATGCCTTGATAGTTATCTAAAGGATACTTACAATTACCATTTTTGCACTTGCAAAAGGAAGATTGATAATCGTGTTTTATACACATATTTCAAGATAATTTACTTATTTATAAAGTCTTTATCAAACATTTGTCATAAATCACATGAATTTTATATTTTTTAAATTTTTATGTTATTTATTCATGGAGAGTGTCATAAGATAATAAATAGGACTTGCAGAGTATCTAATGAGAGATGCACTCGTTGACTACCAATCTGTAACCTTTATGAAAGTTCACCTAAAAATTGACGTAGAATCCAAAATTACGATAATATACAGGGTGTTCTCGTCACCGTGGGACACCCTGTAGATGGGTTAACCTTCAATAATACAGTTTTCAAAATTCAGTACAAAGAATTTAGGGCCCTATTTTTGAGGTCAAAATAAGACTTTTTTCCTATAAACGTGGGTCTACAACTGCTTAGTTTTCAATATACAGAATGTCAATTTTTTATATTTTTTTTCGACGAACAGATTTGAATGTTGGCATAAAACTTGGAGTCCGGGGTTTTTTTGGGATGCTAAATTTAAACATGTAATTGCTTTTGATGCTGCTTGTACAGGGCGCCACCTAAAGGGTGTGCTTGAATTAAATTGACTCTAACTTTTAATAAAGGCACTAACATGAAACGTCAATGTACAGAGTAGTAAAAAGTTAGGTCCAATTTAATTCCAGCGTACCCTTGTAGGTTGCGCCCTCTACAAGCAGCACCATTAGCAATGACATATTTCCGGAATTTTGAAATCATGAGATTATGATTAGACTCTCGATTTTTAAGGAAGTAAAATTGTACTAAAGTAATTATCTAAATCAGTTTATTTTCATCAAAAAAAGCTCCCTTGAGGTATAGTCCATTCATTTCTAGACACCTATTGTTATTAAAATAAAAACATTACTTTATTATATCTTAGGGGTTTGATCGTGCTGAGGGAGGAGGTATTGACCTTATTTCGCATATTATTACTCGGCATTTGAAAATACCCTGTGCTGTTTTGATGGGTGCTAACTTGGCTGGAGAAGTGGCTGACGAAAAGTTTTGCGAAACTACCATAGGGTGCAAAGACAGCAAACTTGGGCCTCTTCTTAGGGACATCATTCAAACTAATTATTTTAGAGTAGTTGTTGTAGATGATGAAGATACAGTGGAAGTTTGTGGAGCTCTTAAAGTAAGAATATGTTGTATTCTAAACTAGATTAAAATTATACTGAATGTTCTAATATATTTCCAGAATATAGTAGCTTGCGGTGCTGGTTTTGTGGATGGCTTAGGTCTGGGAGATAATACAAAAGCAGCAGTTATTCGATTGGGTCTTATGGAAATGGTGAAATTTGTTGATGTATTTTATCCTGGAGGTAAACTGTCTACATTTTTTGAAAGTTGTGGTGTTGCTGATCTTATTACAACATGCTACGGTGGTCGTAACCGTAAAGTTAGTGAGGCTTTTGTCAAAACGGGCAAATCAATAAAAGAACTGGAAGATGAAATGTTAAATGGTCAAAAATTGCAAGGTCCGTTTACAGCCGAAGAAGTAAATTATATGTTAAAAAACAAAGGCATGGAGGAAAGGTAAGATATTTATTAAAATTGCTTTTTTATTGCCTATTAATATTACTTTAGAAAACAAAAAAATACATTTAACAACTAAATTATTTATCTATTATGTTTTTTTTTAATAACGTATATACTTACAACTTGTTATATGACCTAAATAGTAACATGCTATAAAATATTTACCGTCACATTGACCAAACTTGAATTTGGGTTTCTATAAGAATGATATTTTCAAATTTAGTTGCATTGTCTTTAAAATCGTATTTCTAGAGAAAATCATATATGAACTTTTTTTTAATGAAATGAGTAGTTCTAGAGTTTTAAGGCTGTTAAAGTGATTTGTAACGGTAATGTAAGTTTAAAACAAAACTGATCAAGCACTGATCAAATGTCAAAGATATTCAGTGGTTCATATACTTAGATCCAAATACAGTAACTTTATCTTTAATTAGATAAATCATAAGGATAGTTGCGGGGTCCTTTATAATAGTAGTAATTTGAAACTGACAAGATCTCAACCCTTGTAGATACAAAAACTAACATACCAATAAGACGTGCATTTTTTCATTAATGTTTAGATAGATTTTTTATTTATAATTAGATTAGTCAGAGTTGATTTTATAAATTTATTTTTGAAATTCCTGATTATATAAAAAAAGTATGTAGTAACAAAAACCACCAAGAAATGGTATATTAATATTATGTATTAGTAGCTGGTCTGTGGAAATATTTCATAAACATACTGGGTTTGTGTACTGGGTAAAGAGCATACAGGTATAATTAAATTATTATTTTAAGGAATTTTTATGCTTTTATATTATTTTAATTGTAATATCTTTTCTTAAGAAATATTAAATATTAGGTGCAGACAAAATTAATTTTTGTTTTTCAGTATGCCCCGGATTTTTTAATGTTTAATTAAAAAACTATGTGCTTAGTTTTTTCAAATATATATATAACGTGGAAATCTTCTTAAACCTTTTGTCTAATATTAAAATATATTTATTTTCTTGGGAATTGGGTTCTGGTGTGATAGTCGGTTAAAAAAAAAGATAATAGAAAACAGCAGCTATTTCTTTCTTGACGTTTCGTTCCTGATCAGGAACTTTTTCAAAAGGCTTTTATTGTTAAAATTGTAATTGTTAATTAAATAAAAGTTTGTTTGTATTTTAGGTTTTATTTAATTAACAATTACAATTTTAACAATAAAAGCCTTTTGAAAAAGTTCCTGATCAGGAACGAAACGTCAAGAAAGAAATAGCTGCTGTTCCTTTTATCCTTTTTTTTTAACCGACTATCACACCAGAACCCAATTCCCAAGAAAATAAATATATTTTAATATATATAGATTTAATGTTTCATATATAGATTTAATGTTTTTGGTGTAGGAATTTAAATTAATTGAAACTAGTTATTAATATTGATTGTTCCAGACCGGAGAGTGAAAAATTACATGTATAGCACTAAAGTAATTTATCAAAATATGTTCTCTATTTATAGATGTATTGACGTGTTCCTATCAGTGTTGTAAACATTGTAGTTTTTAATTAGAATGTCCTACTACTTTGAACCACAGAAAAACTAAGTGACAAACTTGTAAATTTAGATAAGACACTTGTTTGTTACACTTGCTTTAAAAATAACCAAATAATACACAACTATATATATTTTTTAAATTGGATACTTAAATATGTTTACTTTAAATAAGTAAGTTACACATAGATAAATGTTAATTTTTTAATTGAAAAAATATAAAACGACATAAAAATATACATTTTATTTCTGCAGTTTAATATGTTTAATTTCAAATAGGAGTAGGTATTACCACAGACAAAATAGCTATCGCCACAGACCGCTACTGGAATAGGCCAACAGTTTTAAATTTCCGAATTGACGGTAGAGTACACCACCAGCAGAATTTTAGGAAGAATCAAATGCAGCGGCCCCCATACCTACCCATATCCTAGCAACATATAAACAAGACTTTGGTAATGTTGCCAGGCGTACTTACGGATTTCTTTTGTACACTTTTTTATCAATATCAGTTTTTTGTGTTACTGTATTTACTTAAATGTATGTAAGCATTGATAAAAATGTTTTTAAAGAATCAACGAATATCTATGTAGTTTCATGGGATATTCTGCAGCGGTGTTACAATTAAGTTATTTAATCATAATTTTGTTAATTAGCTACCTACTATTTTTATTTTTTGGTATTGAAATACTGCAGAAAATATATTTCCATATAAACAAAATTCGTAATGATATTTTAAACAGCTTGTAATATAATTTTTTTAATATTTGATGATGATAAATTTATTTAATATACAAGGTGGGTTATTAGTACGTCGCGGAATGTAGGTACCGTTTTTTTTTGTATTTTGACATCCACTTATAGGTTTAATAATTAAAGATAGAAAGAAACTTTAAATACAAATGTACGACTTTTCCTTTATTTCATTTGACATCAAAATTTACTGGCATAAAATATATATGTTTAAAATAAAAAAAATCATTAAAAAAAAATTAAAATTCATCCTTATGAAAATAACAAACAACGCTTTTTATAACTAACCTTTACAACAACATAAGGAGAATAACTAAAAACGAAATAACATTAATATACCTACAATTTTTACAAATCAACATGCAAGTGATTGTGATGATACAGTTGAAAATATGTTTCAATTTACTATTAATTGCTTCAAAAACAAATTCAAAATTATCAAGCATTTCGTCCTGTATTTTTTTTTCAATACTTGCAAATTTTCAGGTAAAACAAATATGTCTAAAGGACTGACAATGAGATCGGGGCTGTTCTCTGACCACCTAAGGTTTCTAATAATATTTTTTAGTATTCGTTGAAGGGATTCTTCCTCCAAAATAAATTTGCCAATATTCCTAAAGAACTTTTGCACATTATTGTTATTTGAATAATACAGTTAATTATGTTTTATTTTTCGTCATCAGAATAACCCCTTGTAATTTTTTTAATGTTTTAAATTAAAATGGGTTATTCTAATAATGATAAATCCCATGTATTTTTAAAAGAAGGTTCGTTTCTGTCGTTTTTGTCTGATTGTGTGCGAGAGAGATAGAGTTATAGTGTGCGATAGAGATAGAGTGACTCTGTCCTCATAGAGAGCTTATCTCTCTCTCTCTCTCTCTCTCTCTGTCTCTCTCTCTCTCTGCTGTCTTCAGGAGTCTCCCCAGCAATTTCAGGACACCTAGGGAGGGAACGTGGGGTAGAGCGCGTGGCCTTGTTAAGCCTTCGTTATCGATCTATGATGTCACACAGTATAAGAAAAAAAAATGGTTTTTGCTCGTAACTCGGAAATGGCTGGAAATATAAACAAATTTCCCCTTGGTTCTGAGTAGAGCACTCGGTGGGTGACGCAGAGCGGGGTGTCACAATATATGAAAGAAAAAAAAAAAGTATTTGCTTAGACTCTTAAGTATCAAAAAATCTCCCATGGTGAACAAATAAATCTCCCATGGTGAACGAGTGAAAAACGTCAAAACCCGCATGTCAAAAAAAAAATCGGGACCAACGGTGTGTGACGTCATAGGATAAAAAAGTGTTTATAACTCGGAAACGGTGCGTTGAATCGAAAAAATAATTGAAAAATGTCAACCCCTCCCTCCCGGGTTCTGTATGTTCCTTCTGCGTTGAATGCAAAAGGTCCGAAGTCCGTATGTCGAAAATAAATTCTGGAAACAAGAGGTATGTCGTGTTATAGTAAAAAGGCCGTATAACTCGGAAACGGTGCGTTAAATCGAAAAAATAATTGAAAAAATCTCCCCACACCCCTGGTTCTGTATGACAGTTCTGCGTTGAATGGAAAAGGTCCGAAGTCCGTATGTGGAAAATAAATTTCGGAAAGAAGAGGTGTGTGAGGTGATACAGTAAAAAAGGTCTTATAATTCGGAAACGGTGCGTTGAATTGAAAAAATAATTAAAAAAATCTCCCCACTACTCTGGTTCTGATTGTCCGTTCTGCGTTGAATGGAAACGGTCCGAAGTCAGTATGTCGAAAAACAAAAAAGTTAGTTAGTTAAAAATTGCAACAGCAGTAGCGAACGCATTATCTTATCTCTGTATTGATTGATGATTTGTTGTTTTTTTTTAAATAAATTTCGTATTCAACTACTCCTTGAGGTTCCAGCAATTTTACATTGTGTTAATTTTTTTGAACACCTTGTGTCACAAATATGGGCACTACCAATGACATCCATAATATGCAACACTTGTGTCAATAAATAATTATTTACCTATCTAAAGAAATCAACAATAAGAGGCAGTACCCATCTAAGGATACACAACCTGTATAATGCAATTTTTTTAAACATAGGTGTTAATATCGTACCATATTGGAAGTCGACGCACAAATCTAAAAACATTAATTTCGAGTTTTTGAATTTTCCCATTCCAAGGTGATATAAAATAAATAATTAATTATATAAATTCATAGTTTTTATTCTAACTTGATTTATTTTATTTAGCATTTAAGGCAAATGTGATTTCCAAACATAAGATGAGTTCCATATCTCTTTAATTACGTAATTGAAAGCATTAAATTTATTTAGCAGTTATTATTTGGCAACAAAGCCACCGCTGGAACTGCCGCCTATTACCACGCTAAATTTCAATGATGGAAGCCGGCTAACAAAAGCCTGCTTCCATTTCGGGTTGCCAATTTTCAGCATTTAAGTAGCAGTCTGTGGCGATACGGTACGCTATATTGTCTGTGGTATTACAAAAAATATACATATAGATGAATCATTTATATGATTGCAGGTAATAGTATAGTGAAAGAATGTCGAAAGTAAGGAAGTATTTGTTGCAATTACGCAACCAACCCCACCCTCTGTCTTTGAGGTGCTGAATCCAAATTAGGAGTGCATTGAATTTCTAACTCTGCGCTTCCCCAAGAATTGGCCAAAAACCAACACCCCTTTTATAATTTAGACCCCATCGATATCCATCCCCCTCCTTTTCGAGGGTGCTGATCGTGAATATGATGATCACGACCTTCCCCAACCTTTGCAAACCCCCGAACGGCCCAAAACTACCCTTAATTTTTGTTCTCCCCTAAAAACAACCTATATGCTTGTCTCCCCGTTTTCAAGGGTGCTTATCGTGAATATGATGATCACAACCATCCCTAACCTTGCCAAGCCATTTAAGAAATATTTGGGCTTGTTTTTACGTTGTATTGAATTTTCCTAATAAACTAATCTGTTTAATTGATGAAAGCCTCCTGGTTTTAACCAGCGACGTGCTACTAAAGTATCCGCCAACTTTTCCTAAGAAAGGAATATGCCACTGGCGGGTTTTTGTAGGAAAAATTTTGTTTCTGGAAAAATATGAAACTAAATAGTAAAATAATATTAGCAAATAGGTCAAGTTAGTAATTAAGTAACGAGTCTTACAACAATAATTCGTATCACAATGGTGAAAGGAGATCACTCAATTTGACTTACAGCTAGTTAAACTCTTTTGGGTACCAAAATCTCATTTCAGATAAGCCTACTTTAGTTTAGTATATTATTTGTAGCTTTTAAGTTTTTGCACTTCGTATATGTAAAATCTTGACTTTTGCATCGTTAGTTACCATTAATTATTGTCTAATTCTTATTTAATGTTTCTAAATTTCTAAATTTCATCTATATGTGCCTAGACGTACCTAAAATAAGTACCTTGGTAATAATTTTTTGTTTTGTTACGCGTTTTACAAATGCTATATAATCCATCAAATATATAAATTTTTACACTTAATAGACCTACCTGTGTAAACCTCTAGTACAGCGCTGCAGTAAAGGGAAATCTTTTTTTAACTTGGCTTTTCGTAATCTGTCAAATTTATACATATTTGTTTTATTTATATCTATTTTCTGACATAACATTTAACCTATACGACCCAAAACAACACTTGTTACCAGATCAATAGGCACGAAATGCACACTAGCTATTGAACTTTATCAACGTTGATCCGCTCGACGTCTGGTGTGTTCTGTAAACTATAATAAAGTGATCCAATTATTTTATACTCTGGTACAATATATGAGTAGATTTTAAAGTAGTTTAATTTTAGTGGACCTGCCTTTTCCCGTTCTTTTGTTTTATAGGTGTATTAAGATTGAAGGCACCATAGCGAATAAAGACCACCGCATAGGGTAAACTTAACATCCGGGGTTGCAAAAACGGGTGGCACCTTGATAACATTCTTCCATCTCCACTGTAGCTAGTGGCTAACCCTTTTTGTGGAATATATTCACTACCCCCGTTTCACCAATCCACCCAAAATACAAAAACCTACCCACACTTTTTTTTGCTACACACGCCCAATTTTTGGTGTGTTTGTTAATAATTTTTGTTATAGCATAAGTAGTCCAACTTGCTATTTATTTCATTTTCTTTATAGCAAGTTTGGCACATTTATTTATCTATTTTTTTTTTTTGGTAGCAAAAGTGGCTTTTTTTTGCTACACGCACAAATTTTACATTACTGCTAATAAAGGTTATATCATTCAAAGTAATAACAAAATTTAAAAATATATCAAAGTAAATTTTAAAATATTTATAAAAAGACCAAATATGTAGTGAAAAAACTTTGATTACTTATTGGCATTCAGAGAATTCCTATTCTATATTTTTAGTAATAATTACCCTTTGAAAGTATTGAATTTTAGAAATACATAGATTTTTTTACTAATAAGGAAGATTATCTAAGTGCCAGTTATAAATTTCAAAGAAACTTCACTATGTTGTGCAGGACAAAAAATTACGAAACACATATACGTACCTGTATATTTTCTTTTTTGTCGATAAACCCCTAAGTTTACCTCAAAACATTGTTTATTATCGATCAGTGATATTATAAAAAAAAGCATTTTGTATAGATTTTTTGAAAAAACTTTTTGGAGAAAAACTTTAGGGGTGCTTTTTACCCCTTTCAAATGTTTATCAGCAGAAAAGAAAATACATGTGTCTCATATTTTTTTGTTCTCTACAATAGGGTGAAGTTTCATTGAAATCTGTGACTGACACTAGATAACCTTCCTTGTAAGTATAATAACAAAAAAAAATTTTGAAAAATATTGAAAATTGTCAATTTCTCTAATATTAAATGCTAAAAGAAAAAGAGTGCATGAATAAATAATTTTATGTAGCAATCTATATGTATAAAATAATAGAAAAATTACTTTTTATGAACCTGTAGCTAATTATTGTTCCATTAAAAAAAAAGCCATAACGCCGTTATTTATAGTCTGATTTTAAAAGCCTATTAGAGCTTATTTACTATTTTTTTTTATTTATTGTGCAGATTTATTTTCTGAATCCAATGATGTATATGAACTTGACTTTTGTAAAGCATTTATTACAGAAAAGACGACAAAATGTTAGTCGATACCGCATTCGAGCAAAGCAATTAAAACTCAAAAGAGAATTTTGTAGTTAACAGAAAAGAAACAATACAATAAATATCAAATAAAAGAAAAACAATTTAATTAAATACATTAACCATTATACAAAGTTCAACATGAAATAACATTAATTAAATACAAGACACATTAAATGAAGAACAACAAACACAAAACAACTAAAGAAACAAATTGTAGCCGTCGTACTCTATCGTTTTCCTCTAATGCCTGTACTTTTTGAGGAATGTTACTAGAAATTTCCCGAATGGAAGTTCTTGGGTTTCTTCAACGTTAAGAAGAACATTGAACTCGATGTTTTCATTAAATTGGCATTCTGCTCGCTTTGGTTTCTTAAAAACACCATAGTTCCTGAAATTTTCTTGCAAGTCTTACAAATCTACGTGGTTCTGGAACTTCTCTGTGAGGAAATAGTTCTCTGTAAAGGCGGACTCCTGCACCACGATTTTTATTACACCGAAAGTATACATGAATCATGTTCGTCAATTGATTAATACACATATTTTGCTTTGTTGAGCTTATTTCAATAAATAACCTACTGTAAATGACACTGAAAGAGTATAATACGTAAAAATCTGGGACACTATTATTTTTTGTTTTTCAGGCATACATGATTGGTCAAAATATGTTTGTTGTCAATTAATATATACATCATTGAATTCAGAATAGAAATCTGCACAATAATAAATAAAAAAAACATATATTGCCATTTGAAAAAAAAGTTGATTATCGCTTTTCAAAAAAATAATAATTACGTTCCAATAGGCTCACTCTATACAGTGGCGGTTTTACCATAAGAGCTGCGAAGCTGCAGAACACATAAAATTTTATGTATTTAATCATATTAAATATCAACAAAATATTTAAAGAATCCAAATGTACTCGCGCTAAAATAAATCTAGGAGCTTATATTATTATTTATTGCGACGCGAGCTACGCTCCTTAATATATGCAACCTCATATACAAAATGTGTGCACAGCGAACAATTAGATGCGTCCTTTGTTTTTATTGGCTAATCAGGCACGTGACCCAGTACACGAAGATAGGGGCTTTTGCGGCTGCAATAGCGACAGCCACTGCGCTGCAGTAAATGCAGTAATATTTCGTACGTGGTATGTGGTGGTTTATTTCTGCGAGCGGCACGTGTGAATATTTTCGTTTAGGCGTCTACGGATATTATAGTTATTAAAATGAATAGCGTTTCGTTTAAAAAAAAACTTTATTTGGTTCTCTGCCTTATGAGGATAAACTAAAAATAAAAGAAGTAAAAGTTATAAAAAAACAATAATGTATACACAAAAGCAGAGTGGGTGTGCGGGTGTGATTTAAAATATTCACTGTTTTGTTTTCCGTGCTTACTTTTCGGTGGGGATAAAGCATGGACAATATACAGTGTGAAAGATTTAAGTCATTAAGTCTTTAGGTAAAATAAACATAAGAAGTCAGTTAGATTCTGCATATTGGGATAATATACGGAAACATATGAACAGGTAATGAAAAATCGTCATGTATTATTTAAAATCATAGATTGCATAAAATTTTGCGGAGCTTTCGAATTAGCACTTCTCGGACACGACGAGACAGAAAATTCGGACAACCCTGATGTGTTTCGTGGACTCATAAATTTTAGTGTAGATCTTGACGACATTTTAAAAGAACATCTAGCCACATTGGTATGACCGGGATTTTCTGTGATTGTACCGGGAATTAGCTGTATGGTCCCGGATTTCGGATTTGCACGTATAACTCCCGGAATATAATATAATGTACATATATATAAAAAAAGATAAAGAAAAAATCATAACACGCCGAGGAAAATTAAAATTCGTTGAATCGTTGGTAAATTTCACAAACGATTTTTTTTTATAAACAATATTCAATAATTTAATAAAATATATTTAGTTTATTCCAATTTATTATACCATCAGTAGGTAATTCGTAAATGGATATTTCAAAAAGGTATCAATTTCAAAAATCATTCTTGTGAAAATCTGTATTTTTTTTATAAATTCATTGTTCCTTGAAATTCAGAAGTGCCAGGAAAACGCGTGACCTTGAAAATTTTAAAATTTTTCGCCTGCGGCGCCATTTAGAGACTCCGGGCACTTAATATCCCGGAATTCAATTCAACAAATGTAACAACCCTAAGCAGAACACATTCAATCAATGTTCACGCGCCGCCACTGACTCTATAGACAGGGTCGGAAAGTCCCCATGGTTCATCGGCCGTTACGTGAGAGCGATAAAGAAAGTCATAGAAATCCGTGCGATAGAGAAAGATGGCTATAATGAAGGCGTCTAATAGTCACCGCCCATTTTGCCCTTCCACAAATAAGATCCACTTCTTATTTGTGGAAGGGTGGAAGGGGTTTGAATATTTTTTGCTCAAAATTTGATTCTCTATCGATTTCCAGCGTTATTTTTTTTTTAATTTTCACCCCCCGAGAAGGGGTGTCAACCCCCAACAGGGTGGAAGCGTCAATCGGCGCTATGTCACTAATGTTCATTGATCTTTCCTCTAACTATGCCAAATTTCAACTTGATCGGTTCAGTATCAAAGAATTCGGAGGTGAAAAGCTTCAATGACTGTACCTACTAATAGTGTATTTAGAACCATCCCTACTAATACTACGCAGCGAAAACTACTTAACCGATGATCATGAAACTTTGTACACATATTCTTGGAGGTATTAGAAGTAACATAGGATACTTTTTATTAAAAAAAAATTATTTTTTACGAAAGATGCGAGCGAAGCCGCGGGTAAAAGCTAGTTTCATATAATTCTTTGTTTTTAAAATCAGACTAAATGACGGAATTATGGCTTGCAGCGTTTTTTTAGGAGACAGCTTGTATCTCCAAAATCATGTAAATTTATTGATTTCTACATAAAATTATTAGTTGATTCATGTTCTTACGACGTAAGTTTTAGAGTTATTGAGTTATTTAACATTCTGAAAAAAAAATGTATTTTCAGTTTTATTTTCGAATTCGCAAACATAACCATATACCTCAATTTTTAAATGAACATTAAACACATTATTTTGTGTAGTGAAGTAAAAAATAATTATTATGTGATTCACAATCAGACGGGATCGATCTGAATTACATAATCTTTGTTAGTCAAATAAAGATTATATTGTAGAAAATGTACTATCTAGAGAAATTCACAGGACAATTGAAACAACAAATTTCAATAGGTACTTACATGAAAACAGCAGAGAAAAATAAATTATTGAAAATATATACATTCTAATATTTTTTTAAATGTATAACATTCAACATATAAGGGTCACCCTAACCTACAAAAAAAGCATGATTAATTTTTATTTTTAATAGTTATAACTATTTATTTCTATTATTGCATTTGTAGTTTCTAAATAAAAAATTTGTAGTAAAAAATAACAGATGCTTAAATTTTCGAAAAATGATTGAAAAGTTACAGTTGTGTTAGTTACATTTATACAGTGTGGCTCAGAAGTAATGCTAAAACACGTCGATTAGTAAATAGGAATTGAATTGTCATTTTGTCACGTTGCTTAAACCTTTTTTGCGCTATGTTTCATAAACCTATGACGTCATCGACATTTTTTTAAATAGCAATACCTCATTTTTTAAGCATAAATGGATAGTCATTTTGAAGGGAAATACGTCGATATAGGGTTTGGCCTACTTTACTTTGACAGGAGCGAAAAAGAAGCCAATGACTGGAATGGACATGGTTTAAAATAACAACAAAAGTAGGTATCATAAACTGGTGCGAGAACAGTGCCAGGGCAAAAAATGGAAATTTGTAGATGTTTTGTGTTTTGGTTGATTGTAGGTACGTTTTTATGTATTGATATGTTGACGTTTTCGGCGATACGACGAACGGCAGTGTGTGGATTTTCAGTGACAGCTAAAAATAACATTTTGCCTATCATTTTATATCACTGTTGTTGACCTTCCAGATCTAGACAGATCTCTAACATGTCCAGCGTCTTCAAATTTGCGTACTAATGTGCATACTGTAGATGAAGTTATTGGTTGTTCTGGATACTTGGCCTTGAATACATGACATACTTCATCATAACTACGGATCCTATCTCCATATCCAACCATAATTAGGATTTCAATTCTTTGTTTCTCATTTAAACACAACACCATCGCAATGTAAAGTTATGGTATTTGTAACTGTCACATTGATATGAGGCACTATTGCATTCGCTAACTGTCGTCTTCAAAACAATACCTACATAGCCGCTGTGATCGGGTGTGCCTACCAAATTTCACTGTTCGCTCATAAGTTTGTGATACCTACTTTTGTTATTAATTCAAACCATGCCCATTCCAATCGTTGGCTTTTTTTCGCACCTGTCAAAGTAAAGTAGGCCAAACCCTATATCGACGCATTTCCCTTCAAAAGGGCTATACATTTATGCTTAAAAAATTAGGTAGTGCTATTTAAAAAAATGTCGATGACGTCATAGGTTTATGAAAGATAACGCAAAAAAGGTTTAACCAACGTGACAAAACGACAATTCCTATTTACTAATTGACAGGTCTTAGCGTTTTTGTGAAAACTCAACACAAAGTAAAATACGTTACTTCTGGGACGCACTGTATAAAATTTGACATTTGTAGCTTTTTGATTTTCAAATTACAGGCGCTTTTTCATATTTTTTAGAAACTTTAAGGAGCTGTATCTCGTAAGGGATGAACATTTTACTAAGGTTGTTTTCATGCAAAATGTGTTCTTTTCAGCGATAGATTCACTGGTATCAATTGTGTTACTCCTTTTGAAAACATCCTGTATATTATTACAGTTATTTTTTTAACATGCTCATATTTTTCTAGATTTCCACTGTTTACGGCCATCCATAAAATTTGTACTGGACAGTTAACACCATCAGATTTTATAGATTGTATCAGGAACCACCCTGAGCATATGTAAGTGAAATACATATTTTTGTACCTCGCATGAATTTTAGAAGGGTACTTAAACTTGTTACAATGAAATTATAGTGTAGTGTAGTATAATGTTATATCATTTTATTTTATTTTAAAGGTATATTTTTATAAAATACAGGGGAAATTTTGACAGTTAAAACTAGTATTGGTTTATTTTGATTGCTCTAAATTTAAAATTTTCCTTAAAAATTTAATTTTCTCAAGTTTAAGAATTTCTTCTAGAAAGTAAAAACCTATATAGATCATTTTATGCATGTAGAATTCTCAGTTTGAAATATGAGCACCTTATTTTTTCTAACAAGGAACTAGTTACCATATCAACGTAGTTGTAGTACAAACTTTTAAACTAATAATTTTATCTTTTACTGTGAAAGACAAAATATGTAGTTGAAATTATAATATGGTGTAGTATATGTGCCTTAGGCGGGTGTGTTGTGGCTTCTGTTTAATAAATGGCTAAAAGTAATATTACCTAAACTAATATAGATACAGGCAGTATGAATTTTAAGAGAAAGAAGACAAAATTAATAATAAAATTTATAAATATACTTAAGACTGTTAGCCATTTATTAACTTCCATTTTAAGTTGTATATAACTACTAAAACCTAGAGGGAAATGTATACTTACTTGTAATTTATTTGAAATATTTTGGGTATAAAGTTCAATAAGGTCATCAATGCATAAAAATAAGTGGAAATCAGTAATAAATATTGTTGTAAGTGGCAAAAAGGTGGTAGAGTTGAATTAAACGTTTTTTTTTTTTTTTTGACAATAAGAAAAGAGAAATTATGTAGTAATTTATTTTGATATACATTTTGTTATATGACAAATCTTCTGATTTACTTAGTTTCACTTTACACTTGTTAATTTGGAATTAATTCTTCAAGTACCTAGCTTATTTGTGAGTGTATAATCATCGATTTTATATTGAAACACATTAAAAAAATTGTTTTATCACAAATTATCAGATATCCAACACTTAACACAGAGCAATAATAGTATGTTTAGCTTAAAATTTTTCTTATAGAATACATTTATATATCAGTTCGTTGCTACCATTTTATTTCCTCTATTTCACTACATGCTTTCTCTTTTTCTAGAAAAAAAATACCATGTTTATATTCAAATAAACCTATGTGTTGCAACCTTTTTGCCACTAACTGCAGAATGACTGTCATGCAATAAATAAAGTTATAATTTTTTTCTCACAATCAAACAATCTCATATATATGATCAGTTTACAAAAATATTAATAATATTTGATTATACAACTTTTAATTTTTGCTAGTCAAATCGTTTTAAAGAAAAAAATGTGATTTAATATTAATCTAACATAAGGAAATAAAATCTAGATTTTATGTGGCAATAACAAGACACAACCACATCTGATTATATTCCTTAAATATTTTTTTTCTTGACTTTTTAATACGCACTTGAACCGAAATATCTATAGATGAGAATTAAGGCAAGCTATCTTAACTAAGGTGGGTCCAGATTTTTTTTTTGTTATGTTTGTATCATATTGTAATGTGTCGAATCATTTATACAAGAAGATGCATTACATTTAATTTTGATATCAATTTTGATATGTTTTGGTGCGATCCTTCTATATTGATATCTATACTATGAATAAACATTATAGAAAATAATGCCAAAAATTGTTATAAAGAATGAAAATTTTATTAAATAGTTATCTATTATAATATTTATATAAAAAAAAATTGTAAAAAGCTTTAAACAACTACAAAATAATATAAAAAAATGTTTATCATAGAATTGCAATACTTTCCTGAAATTTTAATCTCTTGAACAAACATATCATTTTTGGTAATAGGTTGTTAATTGCAATCATAGGTACTGTCAAGTACATAAAAATATATAATCAAATTTCTAAAAAAAATAGATGTTTAATAACAGTTGTGTTTTATAAACACTAAATGTAGTGAGTTTATATATTTGGGTTTATTTTTGGGTAGGTACAAGTAATGCATGTTTATTTGGGTTTATTTTTGGATACAAGTAATGCATTTAGTAGGTCACATTCAGTATAGGTCTCATGCAATAATCATTTCTTAGTACAGGGTGTTACACTTTTCCACCGACAAAATTGTACAGGGGATTCTCTAATAAAAAATAAGAAAATAATTGATATAAACAAATGTATCATTTTTGACATACAGCTTTAAATTTTGTATTAATTTTTTAGTTATCTTTATTTGTTTAACTTGTTTACCAATGGTTAGTTTATTTAAAACTAATCAATAAACTGCCTAAAAAAAAGTAACCACTCATATCAGATTTTCATGTATACCATCCAAACTGTTATAGTCTTTCCGAAGTCAGTTGAATATGTAAAAAAACGCCTGGCAATAAAATTTAATGACTCATAGGCATCCCTAAAAAAGTTTTCTGCTAAAGGTAAAAAATAATAATAATTTGTATATAATGTGTAGAAATTTTCCATTATATCTTCATTTGGTCAACAACATATTTTAATTATTTATATCCTCAAACAATTTTATTATATTGATGGTAAATTTCGTTTTGTTCCGTTTCAAAAGGTCTCCAAAATGCCATGTTGTAATAATATTAGTAAACAAAATATCCCTCTTATTTCTGCCTTTCGCAATTGTAATATGAATGATTAATAGATGTCTATAATAAATTAAAATTACCTGAATCACGCCAAATTCCGCATTGCTGCACTGCACTGCTGGGCAATTTGTCAACCACTTGTCAACAGCTGAGATTTATTGCCTAGTGGCCCAATGCAGCTGTATTTGTTTTCCTTTGCCCGCACTCACATTGTCCAACTGGGCGTATACATTTCTACCACCTCCACGTTTAATTTGACCAGACCTGTATATGGGTATGGCTAAATAAATATGGGAACAAGTTTTTCAAATATTTCAATGCCGAGTTGCTGCGTCAGCGACCGAACCTGGTACATACTGACAACCTCTTGGTTCTTCAATTGATATCGGAAAGACTATAAAGACGAATCAATTTGTAAGGCCAAAAAGTTAAACGATGAAATAGAGACGATTTTTCTCAATAGAAATTAGTATCGTCACAATAAAAAAATTTAGAGGGATTTAGTGCATCATGATTCCATAAAGAGAATCATTCTTTAAATTAAAACTTGCAAACTAAGAAAAAAATAACAACAGCTTTTGGGGACTCGCCTTCATATGTACTTTTTAATTATTTTTTATTAGAGCGTAATATATATTTTAATAATGTAATAATAAAACTAGTCTCAAGCTCATCATGATGAATCACAGTTTACTTTGGAATGCATAGAAAGATAAAAGCTAAATGTACATCCAACACAAAGCATATATCAGCTGCAGAAAAACATCTTTCTAGGCTCTGGTTGTATTTGATTATCCTTTTCTTTACTCACACATGGTGTACAATATCTGCTCGTTGCCCAATTTTGTTTTGCTCCATTAGATGGTCAAATTTTTATGATCTCAAAGAGAGATTTCACTATATGTAAGAATTCCCAATAAAACATTTAAATACTGATTGATACAGTAACTCTGATTGCAATTATATAATATATATCTTCAAGGCACTTGTACTTTATTGCATGCTTATTAGTACTGGAATTCATCTACAAAATAATTTAGGTGACTAAACTGTTAGTTCGTTTAGCAATGCCGTACTGTTATTTTGTATAATTGTATAATTTTGTGGATTACTATATTAACATACACTTTATATCAGATGTTATTGTTATCAAAAATTTTATTAAGCATTTGATTGCAAAAATGTAATTGTATTTAATTAAAATCATCTTGTGTAAAGAAAAGCGATCTAATAACAGAGTTGTTAAGATCTCTAAGACATGGTTAATGTTAGTGTCATAGCGTACTTTTATTCAGAACAATAATGATCCAATTTAACGCTCCTCATTTAAAAAGCAATTGGTACTAATTTTTACAGCTTTTATTTAGAACCATTTGAAAATGGATCAAAAAATTGTTTTATTTTGTTATTTTTATTACCATGTTATTTAAAGTCATTAGGTTTTTATTAGGACCATATGAAATCAAAATAAATAACTATTGGTTTTTAGCTGATTTGAATTGAAAATAATGGAAAGTTATTTGTTGATATTTATTTTTCTGTTGTTAATTTTAGTACCATGATTGTTGAAGTTGTTATTTGTTTTATCGTGTTAATTTTTTTTTGTTGCCATACCATGTAAAATTGTTTTTTATTTATGAAATAAAAAACCACATATTTTAAATCTCAAATACTCACCTATTTGTTTTCTTTTCCAGATATATTCCCAAACATATAACATTCAGTGACTAACCTCCAGTTGTGATTATTCTCCCTTCCAAAATCCTAACCCTTATAGAAATGTGCTATTAACATTCTAAAATAGATAAGGAAAGTGGTAATTAAAATTAAAATAGTATATATTAATTAAAGTTAATATTAGTTATTATTAATGGTGAAATTATGTGGATCCTATATGTTTTAAAACACTTATTGCTTCATTTAGGGTGCTTTAGTTTTTCAAAATTATACAGTTAAGACTGTAATCCATTTCTTTTACTTTACATTACATGAATATTTTCTTTGGCGATTTGTAGTCAACATGACAAATACCACTTATAAACATTTATAGAATCTTGAAGAGTTGCAATATACATTTTTTTTATAACTAACTGACAACAAACGGGTGTTTTTATTATTTTTCACAAAATTTGAAATTTCGTCATTTTATAATGTAGAATAATTTTAGTTTATAAAGCTTTATTTAAATTTATTAAGATATTGTTTCAGTTTCTGAAAACATAAAATTAGCCTGTTACTGACACTAGCAATTACAGTTGGCAAACAATAGAGTTTCTTTATAATAATCAGCAGGGTCAGTAATTTCATCATGCATTTCTTCTTCAGGCACTTCCAAAGTTCCAAAGCCTCGATTTTTAAACTAAAATGGAATCTATTAATTTAAAACTTTAAGTATATTATATAAAAATTTTCTACATGAATCGTATGAATTTTAAGATTCAGTAATTTTAGTGATATTGATACATGACTAGATTAAAAAAGAAAATATCTAGTAATTTTCCCAAAAATTACTTCAAACAAACTTGATTATTAATTGGTTCAGTAAGTACATCTAGAATGCCACTGTATATACACAGACCGACACAGAGCAGGAGCATGTAGGGGAACCCAAAATATGGTGACTTAACGCAACTTACCTTTATACTGAGCTGCACCCGTGAGAAGTTATATGTCTTGAAAGTAAGGTTTTAAATTTCAATATCAGTTATACTTGAACTTAGAAAAACCATATTCGGTACACAGTGTGAGTGTACCAAGAGCATTAATCAACAGTAAAAAGAGTTCATTTGAAGCATTTTAACGGATTAATAAGGGATGATGCACCATTAAAATGTGACAGAATTTTTTAACCCATTGGAGAACTTAAAAAATTATTACTTTATATTATGGGGAATTTAATTCTAAAATTTTTCTTACTCTTGTTAATTTTCAAAAAACTTTTTCGTTTTCAACAAAAACATATAACTAATAATACATATTGTAGCTGTTATTTAAAATTATTGTTGGCTATGAATTTAAATGTCAAACTTGACAATCAGGAAAAAATCATTCATTTTAGTAATTTTTTGCCGAATGTTGATGAAAATGTCCGGGAAATTCATTTTAATAATATTGTTAAAGACTTATTAAACCACCAGTACATCTAATACATTAATTGTAAGAGGATATAATTGCCCAAAAGTTTGGCCTTCACAATCAACAAACCTCAACAAATGTGACTTCTTTTTTTGGGGAACGTTAAAAGAATTATTCCTTGCCAGTTGTGTCTCGAGCAGAATTGTGGAATTGCATTGTAGTCCATTGAAATGTTACATTTCTTTGGGCTTAGTGTGCAAAAGTCAGAGCACGCAATTTTATTTTTTGGATATCAAGAGGGAGTTAGTGTAAAGTTAAATCCATGTTTGTGGGGTCGCAACCCTTGTGCGTCGGCCGCCATCTTGTAAAAAGGGCTGCGAATGGTTTTTATAATACTACTTACTACATCGGGCAAACTATTCGTCGCACAGAAAATTTGAAAATACATTTTTTGTTGCAAATTAAATTCTCTACATCTTTGGTTCCGTAACTTTTAGTCGTAGAACCAAAAATAACAAAGTTATTAATGAAAATAGATAAAAATTTGGGAACAAATTTTCTTTTGGTCGTTTAACTTTTTTCTGGTCATTTTACAAAAAAATTACATCAGAGCATTTTGATAAAAGGGTTTTCAAGGAATATTTTCCATTGCAAACTTTTTTCAAATTTTATTTATTTATTAGGGTTTTACAGCGATGCGAAACTTACACTATTCTCCAGTACTAGTAAGTATACATTAATATGAATGATTAGGCATAGTTTTCTCTCATCTTTCCATTATTTTTATAAGAAACATTTTAATGATTGACATCGCAAAGTTGTTAATTAGTTATTGACTTTTCCCCTCCCCCTACAAAGTAGAGTCTGGTGGAGCGTTTTTTACGTCATATCCCTAGTAGGCAGAATCCACAGACATTTTCTAGCTGACATAATAATTAGTGTAATTAAAAATATCGAAATATATTTCCCAATCTACTGTGTCCTCAGTCTCTTTGACGGGCCAGGCTACGACTCAGGATCTGGTTGAGCTTCCGATATTGAATTGTTGAGGAAGGATGGAGAATGAAGTGGCGTCATTGTTGGCAGTTCATCTTCAAAATCATTCTCCTCGATCAATTTTGATATCTCCATTATGTTGCTGCATGTCTCCCCAGAACAATTCAGGCATACTGCAGAACATTTGAGGCCTGCCTTCCGACATCCACACATTGCTCCACAGTTTCCTTTGCATCGGCAGAATATCAACTTTAGAAACTCAGGGGGTGCTGAAGGTTTTGAACTTTGAACAGGCATCAATATTTCTCCATGCTTTTTCCAGCCCCAGTGTTGGTTGTTGTAATTCCCGAGCCACGACTGGACCTGATGATGGACTCGGAGGCTGTACAAGCGGGCTGTGTCTTGTGTTCGAAGAAGTGAAGACAAATTAAATGTATTCTTTGTCACTGACTTGGCGAATCGTTTATATCTAAGACTGTCCAGAGAATCATCATCTTTATTGCCACCATATAAAGAGATGAAAAAACGTTCGCTAACGGCAGTGAGCAAAATAGGATCGACTCTCTCATTGAGGAATAACGCTGTTCCACTAGCTAACTCAGGACGTGTTTCCAGAGTTGTGAGAAATTTCATTTTACCGATGTTGTAAGCCGCTGAAGTCGTGTCACATCCTGAGAAGGCATGGAGAAACAACAGATTATCCGCCTAATCATTCATGTTAATGTATACTTACTAGTACTGGAGAATAGTGTAAGTTTCACATCGCTGTAAAACCATAATATATAAATAAAATTTGAAAAAAGTTTGCAATGGAAAATATTCCTTTTTTTGTAAAATGACCAGAAAAAAGTTATAACGATCAAAAGAAAATTTGTTCTTAAATTTTTATCTATTTTCGTTAATAACTTTGTTATTTTTGGTTCTACGACTAAAAGTTACGGAACCAAAGATGTAGAGAATTTAATTTGCAACAAAAAAATGTTTTTACAAATTTTCTGTGCTACGAATAGTTTGCCCGATATAGTAAGTAGTAGTATAAAAACCATTCACAGCCCTTTTTACAAGATGGCGGCCGACGCACAAGGGTTGCGACCCCACAAACATGGATTTAACTTTACACTAACCCCCTCTTGACATCCAAAAAATAAAATTGCGTGCTCTGACTTTTGCAACCCCAAATGTAACTTTTCAATGGACTATTAGGGATAAATGCACATTCATTAGGAACAATTAGCAGTTATTGAATAGACTTCAGTTTTCGACGAAGAATAAATCTATGCCTGAGAGAAAACGGTGATAATTTTCAACAATTTCTATATTTATCAGTGCAAATTGTATGTTATTTCTGTTGTTTATTTTTCTATTATATCATTCTTATTACAACTTTTTTTCTGATCATCAAGTTTGACTTTTAAATTCATAGGCACTTTTGAATTTTTGATGATTTTAAATAACTCAGATACAATATTATGTATTATTAACCCGGTCCAAGTAGCTCAAAAAATAGGGGTAAGCTTACAATAATCCGCATAAAGCTGAAAATTGGTACGAATGTTGGAAACACCATTATAAATGAAATGTGAAAAGTCCCTATCGATCCCACATCTGCAAAAAAGTTTTATTTAAGGTCAAAGGTCGCAAATATGGGTTTTTTGCATTCCTCAGCCAAACGGTAAGTTTTATCATAAAAATAGGTCGAAAAAAATTGTACATCATGCAATTATCTATAAAAATTATTCTTATACTTTTTTCCCTAAGAATCGCTATTTCCGAGATATAGCGATTCAAAAAGCTGAAAAGGTTGTGTTCTCTATAATATGCACACATTTCCACGCCACCTGTGAGATAGTGTATGTATGTATGTATGTATGTATGTCGGAGGGGTGGTGGAATTGTCTTCCACCACGGCACTTAGGCCTTATTAGGCCCCTTGTACATCCTCCTTCATTACTTGAGTACTTTTCTTCAAACCATCTTATTTACTACACGGATGGCTTGGTGGCAAAGTCTCGTACAGTTTATGTATGATAGCATGGTCTTGAGTTACACAGATTTCTTGCTCTGCTCTCATTACCATTTATCGGGGACCACACGCGTGCGGCAAATGTTGGGCGACCCAGGTCTCTGGTAGGCTGCCACAGCCACGTCCCCGAGCCTGCCTTAGGTCACCCATCCAAATTCCGGCCCACGTCCGTGATGCTTGACTCGGCAGATCGAAATCCGCCGGCCAATACACCCGGCTAGGCGGTCCCCCCGTGAGATAGTGTACTTGGCGTGTTTTTTTAATGTGATTTCCCCGGTAGGCCTATTCCAAAATCTATTGCGGTCCTGTTTAATTAATGTATATTGGGGAAAACTATTCATCTGAAAATTCGTCTAATAGTGATAATTATTCTCTTTCTTCTTCTTCTTCTTCTTCCTGCTGGATACAAGTAAATTATTCTAACAGCGATGCATCAGTACAATACATTGGAATAGAACCAATCCAGACTTTACTCCCACCTGCACCGGAAAAACTCCTTAATACAATTTTTTGCAATTGCAAAAGGGGTGTAGTGCTAAGTGCGGCTGCAAAAAGTTGGATTATTTTGTTATTAGCATGTACCAGTTGTCAAGGTCAGTAGTGCTCCAATGTTGAATCGCCATCAGGAGGATTCTTACGATATCAGCGAGGAGACATCTGATGCATCGCTGTTAGAACAATTTACTTGTATCCAACAGGAAGAAGAAGAAGAAAAAAAGACATTACACTTTAAGTTCCATTAAATAATTATCATTCAGACGAACAGTTTTCTCCAATTATTCAAAATTCACACTGCTTTCATCATTTCCAACAGTACCTACCACTTTTTATTCAATACAATATTATTTAATTTAACAGGACCACTATAGATCGTGGAATAAGCGTACCGGGGAAACTACATAAAAAAAAACGCACCAAGTACACTACCTCACAGGCGGCGTGGAAACCAACCTTTTGAATCGCTATATCTCAGAAATGGTGATTCTTAGGAAAAGAAGTGTAAGAACAACTTTTATAGATAATTGCATTCTGTCACATTTTAATGATTCATCATTCCTTATCAACCCTTTAAAATGCTTCAATTGAAATCACTCTATTTACTGTCGATCAATGCTCTTGGTATACTCACACCATGTACCAAATTTGTTTTTTTTTTAAGTTCAAGTAAAACTGAGATATTGATTTTTTTCAAAATTTGAAACCCCACTTTCAACGCCTGTAAGTTCTCAAGGGTGCAGCTTCGTACAAAGATAAGTTGCATTAAATCACCATATTTTGGGCTCTCCTACACGCCCCTGCTCGGAGTCGGTTCTTATGCGAAACACCCTATATAAAAAAATTATTGGAATTGTGCAACTCAAAATAATTTAGATCCTTATTTGTTGTAGCTACATTGTATATGTAGTGGCATTCTAGCTTGCTAATCTGATTACAATAATTCTATTGGAAATATGTGGCTTGCTGTAATTATAAAAAATGTTTGTTTCTTCTAAAAATAGCTCGCTAAAAAAACTGGATCATCATCATAAAAAAAAATTATCAAATCACTTCTTGAGCAAATAATACAATTTAACCACTTGCAATTTTTAGACATTTTTCTGGTTTGATTTATTGAAAATAATCTGCTTTATTTTTATTTATTTCTAAAGTTTTAAACTAAAATATTAAAATATTCGTCATTTGATCAAAAGTTACTTTAATTCATTTTTATACAGAAGGCATTGAAATAAAAAAAAAACGTTTTTTTTTTTTCAGATGTTTCATAACTGGGTTTCTTATCTTAAATTTATATCGTGTAAATGTGTCAATGAAAGATTGAACAACTAAAAATATGCACATCGCATTCAATTTCTTACATTTTTGTGCCATCCTCTTTCCCAAGGCTTAATTTTAAAGAAAAAATATAATTTATTGATAATAAAATAGAATGGTAGCTGGAAAATATTTTCGAAATTTCTTCGACATATGTTAGAAAATTTTTAATTAAAAATACATTTTGATATTGGAGTCAGAAAAGTATGTGATTATTAATGAAAACTCAAAATATGACAGAAGTACACTAGCTGCAAGCAGTTTTTTCAAGTGATCATAGATTATTTATTTTAGTGGTAAGCGTTTGTTTAACACAAATATGTATATTTTCTTAAAAGTTGTTAAGCTATTTGCCGTCTGTACGTTTATTAAAAATATTTAAACCTAGGTAAAATGGTGACTCAAGATATTTTATATTTATACAATGGAACGTAAAAATTTTTGTGTTGTCAAGTTTATCTATTA
Organism: Anoplophora glabripennis; assembly: GCF_000390285.2. NCBI lineage: Eukaryota > Metazoa > Arthropoda > Insecta > Coleoptera > Cerambycidae > Anoplophora > Anoplophora glabripennis. The sequence goes on from NW_019417083.1 coordinate 59,816, forward strand.
TCTACACACTACACACACTATCTACACACTATCTTGAACAAAAGTTCAAAATAAAATTGGATTTATTGTCAAAAACTTACATACAGTTCAAAAATAAACAAAGTAGATTGAAATATTAAAATTCTCAAACATTCGTTTCTGGATAATAAATACATACATCCATTTGAAGAGTATACGTAAGAAACATTTTATCAATATATTAGATGTAGGTAATTGAGAATTTTAATACCCTTGAAGGGTATTAAAATTTGACTGATCAGCTTTTTGAAATAAACTTAAATTATTTACCTTTAATAATGAATTTATAAAGTGAAACTAGCCACCAAGACCTTTTTATGAAATTATCTAAAAAATGCATAAAACTGAATTGATTTATTCTTTTTTGGTAGTTCAGCAATAGCCAGCGATTTTTCAAAAATCGCTGGCTATTTAAAATTAAAAAAAAACTAAGAAGTCTGTAAAACAATAAAAGGGAACTACATATGCATGTTATATAATTTGCATATTTTTATATTAAAAGAATACATGACAAATTTAACTTTTTTAACAACCCATATTTAATTTAATTTTTAAAAAATTTAATTTATAGCAGACTTTGTGAATAGAATAAACATACTGAAGAAACCTTTAGACCTATGTTACAATAAATGATCACAAATTAAATAGACAAGAAGCAAGAATTTGATAAATCAAAAATTTGCGAATATACTTGGGAAAATAATTTTTTGGGAAGACAAAAAAAAACTAAATTGTGAAAGATGTGTGTTGAATTATTCCTTTATATTGCATCCTTGTTGGATATAAATATTGTTAGAAATAATAATTAAAAAAAATTAAACAATAGCTATCGGAACAGATAAACCAACAAAACAAATTATCACATTTATAAACAAAAATGTCAGTAGTGATAATGAAAATATCTTATTTATCTGCTTTTTTCAGTGTGCAATTTTTTATTAGGCAAGAATAATTTTCACAAATAGATAATTTCCGTACAAAGGTTTTTACACACATACAGGAAAAGAGGGTCCCCGTAATTGCTGACATTGCAGTTTTAGGGGAAGTTAGGCCGCGACCAGGGGCAGCACGATCAACGATGTCAAATCTTAAAAAGCATACCTTAAAAAGAGGCAAATTGTTTCTTAAACTGTTATAATAGGGCAATAAAAGTATTATATGCAATAAATAATGGTAAATGTGTAATTTGTTAAATCTTAGGGCGTAGAACGTAATGCACCCTGGATCCTAACGGCCTACAAATATCAAAATTTGTGTCAAGTGTCAGTTCTTACTTTGACTTATCTGACAGCGTAGCTTATAAAATCAATGCTACTACTAGAAAATTATGAACCAGGAGCTTCTGATTTTTATTATTCAGTTTTTTTTAAATTCGATAAAATTAAAATATTTTAGGGGATAGGTAAATAATTTCACTCAAACAATAAATTTCATAAATCATAAAATAGATCACCATAAACAGAGAGAGACGCCAAAACTCAATTTGCTATTTAATAACTTAATATAACTTTTAACAAGTAGTTTATAAGACAGACTTTTTTTTATTATTTATTAATTATTATTTTGTTTTAGGAATTCTAAATTAGACACTTTTGAATCAGAAAGACGCATTGATCATCATATTAGTAAACTTTAATTTACTAAAAGCATCTACTAAAATATTAACCTTCCTGTGAATTATGGATAAATATTATATTAATGCTTGACGTGTATTGTCTTTTTTTATTGTATACATATTTATGTTCTTAAAATTAGTTTTAATTTTTTGGTATTACCAATAAACAAATGCATTTAATTACAATTTATGTTTCATTTTCATGTATAACAATCCATGGTCATGGTCAAAATTAACTAACATATTATTTCATTTCATATCTAATCTTTTTTCTCATTAAATTAAAGAAATTGTTATTAAAATATTATGTAATTACACTGGCATTAAAATTGCTAATAACATAAAATTAAGGGCAAGGGAAACAATAAATGAATCATACAATTGTACTAACAATACAGAGTATTTGGTTTAACTAATTTTGTATTCAGTAGGTTCCAATCGAGGTGGGCTAACATAGATATCTTTGTTATTAATGGATCAATATTCAATTGTTTTCTTGGTTGCACCGTTAAGTGTCAATAAAATTTTCCACTAATAACGGAGACACCCTTGTCAGCTCGTCTCCAATTGAACACGGTGTCATTGATAAAGTTTGCGTTGTATGTAAATTTTTTAAATAATCTAATTTTTTATTTTCTAAACGTTGCTCGAAAGTCTTTTCATTATGAAAGTTCTCTATGTAGGCCTTGAGGTAATCCTTTAAAAACGGTTACTATTCAAATATGACCCCTTTATTTTTCACCAGTCGCCTAGAAAAACGGTCTCAAAATAAAAAAAAAGTGCATAAAAATTTGATTATTTTTCAATTCAATAATTATTATAACAATTTCAACCCTTTGACGTCCATCTAAAGCTTCTTGCTGAAGAAGAATTTAAATAAGACCTAGTAAAATATCTAATTCTGAAATTTTCCATTTGGTTACAAAATGTGTTGCTTTTATCGTTTACTTTGAGTTTTAGATATCAAATACAATAAATTACTTTTTATAAATGAATAGTTTCTTTTATGTTTAGTTTGTTTTTCTGTTGAATGTTATGCAGTAATTTTTCCCAATGTTCAAGTTTCTCGATGCCTCTTCTGTAGAAATTCTCTGATTTTGACTAAAAAGACTCATCCAATCAAGTTGCATAAGGAGTTTGACAGAGTAGAAGAGATGAAAATTAGAATGCGTGAGATCAGGAGAGTAAGGCGAGTAGGGCAGAACTTCCCAATTCAACTCCGGAAGGGCCGTTTGGTCATATTGGCAATATGTAGTCACGCATTGTCATGTTTTTTTTTAATAGCCACTTGGAGTCACCGTAGTTGTTGGACATTGAGTTCTGCGTTGGCGATTTGATTGTTTGGTAAGAATCCCATTCCAATCCCCCCAAACGCATAACATTGTTTTTCGAGGATAAAGTTCTGGTCTTATTCGCCGAGTTGCTTGTTCTTTGGTGCTTAACCATTCTTTCTGCTTTTCCAAGTTCACGTCAGACACCATTTTTCATCACCAGCGAGGAAAACATGCCTTATGACCACGTTTTGATCGATGACGACAGTAAAAACCAGCGGCAATTACAAAGCATTAATTTTTATTGTTTTCGTTCAAAATATGTGGAACCCAAGCGCCGAGTCTTTGAACTTTTCCCATCAAATGCAGGTGGTTTACTACTGTTTTGCGATCACTTCCCATTTCCTGAGCAAATTCATTTGTTGATTGTCTTAGATTTTTGTGGAATCAATTCAGTTACTGTTCATCAAATAATTCAACAGGGCTTCCGGAACAGTTCATATCTTTAAGGTTCATATCGCTTTCTTTAAAACACGAAAACTATCGACGGTCTGTTTTTTACATTACTTATTCCCCAACCCATTATTATAGAAACTTATGAACAAATGTCACCTCTGCAATAGCATATTTTTTGCATATTGTGGGGAGGCTCAATTCACATTTTTTCTTAACAGAATTTTAGTTTTTATTATTTTATAGGTACCTATTTTTTATTTATATGAAATATTCTTGTGATCATTAAGTTTGAATTCATATTATTGGAAATTATTGAAACGAACTACGTTAGTACATTTTGATCATTTGTAAGCTTTCCCGGAGAACGANAACCATCTTATTTACTACACGGATGACTTGGTGGCAAAGTCTCGTACAGTTTATGTATGATAGCATGGTCTTGAGTTACAGAGATTTCTTGCTCTGCTCTCATTACCATTTATCGGGGACCACACGCGTGCGGCAAATGTTGGGCGACCCAGGTCTCTGGTAGGCTGCCACAGCCACGTCCCCGAGCCTGCCTTAGGTCACCCATCCAAAATCCGGCCCACGTCCGTGATGCTTGACTCGGCAGATCGAAATCCGCCGGCCAATACACCCGGCTAGGCGGTCCCCCCGTGAGATAGTGTACTTGGCGTGTTTTTTTAATGTGATTTCCCCGGTAGGCCTATTCCAAAATCTATTGCGGTCCTGTTTAATTAATGTATATTGGGGAAAACTATTCATCTGAAAATTCGTCTAATAGTGATAATTATTCTCTTTCTTCTTCTTCTTCTTCTTCCTGCTGGATACAAGTAAATTATTCTAACAGCGATGCATCAGTACAATACATTGGAATAGAACCAATCCAGACTTTACTCCCACCTGCACCGGAAAAACTCCTTAATACAATTTTTTGCAATTGCAAAAGGGGTGTAGTGCTAAGTGCGGCTGCAAAAAGTTGGATTATTTTGTTATTAGCATGTACCAGTTGTCAAGGTCAGTAGTGCTCCAATGTTGAATCGCCATCAGGAGGATTCTTACGATATCAGCGAGGAGACATCTGATGCATCGCTGTTAGAACAATTTACTTGTATCCAACAGGAAGAAGAAGAAGAAAAAAAGACATTACACTTTAAGTTCCATTAAATAATTATCATTCAGACGAACAGTTTTCTCCAATTATTCAAAATTCACACTGCTTTCATCATTTCCAACAGTACCTACCACTTTTTATTCAATACAATATTATTTAATTTAACAGGACCACTATAGATCGTGGAATAAGCGTACCGGGGAAACTACATAAAAAAAAACGCACCAAGTACACTACCTCACAGGCGGCGTGGAAACCAACCTTTTGAATCGCTATATCTCAGAAATGGTGATTCTTAGGAAAAGAAGTGTAAGAACAACTTTTATAGATAATTGCATTCTGTCACATTTTAATGATTCATCATTCCTTATCAACCCTTTAAAATGCTTCAATTGAAATCACTCTATTTACTGTCGATCAATGCTCTTGGTATACTCACACCATGTACCAAATTTGTTTTTTTTTTAAGTTCAAGTAAAACTGAGATATTGATTTTTTTCAAAATTTGAAACCCCACTTTCAACGCCTGTAAGTTCTCAAGGGTGCAGCTTCGTACAAAGATAAGTTGCATTAAATCACCATATTTTGGGCTCTCCTACACGCCCCTGCTCGGAGTCGGTTCTTATGCGAAACACCCTGTATAAAAAAATTATTGGAATTGTGCAACTCAAAATAATTTAGATCCTTATTTGTTGTAGCTACATTGTATATGTAGTGGCATTCTAGCTTGCTAATCTGATTACAATAATTCTATTGGAAATATGTGGCTTGCTGTAATTATAAAAAATGTTTGTTTCTTCTAAAAATAGCTCGCTAAAAAAACTGGATCATCATCATAAAAAAAAATTATCAAATCACTTCTTGAGCAAATAATACAATTTAACCACTTGCAATTTTTAGACATTTTTCTGGTTTGATTTATTGAAAATAATCTGCTTTATTTTTATTTATTTCTAAAGTTTTAAACTAAAATATTAAAATATTCGTCATTTGATCAAAAGTTACTTTAATTCATTTTTATACAGAAGGCATTGAAATAAAAAAAAAACGTTTTTTTTTTTTCAGATGTTTCATAACTGGGTTTCTTATCTTAAATTTATATCGTGTAAATGTGTCAATGAAAGATTGAACAACTAAAAATATGCACATCGCATTCAATTTCTTACATTTTTGTGCCATCCTCTTTCCCAAGGCTTAATTTTAAAGAAAAAATATAATTTATTGATAATAAAATAGAATGGTAGCTGGAAAATATTTTCGAAATTTCTTCGACATATGTTAGAAAATTTTTAATTAAAAATACATTTTGATATTGGAGTCAGAAAAGTATGTGATTATTAATGAAAACTCAAAATATGACAGAAGTACACTAGCTGCAAGCAGTTTTTTCAAGTGATCATAGATTATTTATTTTAGTGGTAAGCGTTTGTTTAACACAAATATGTATATTTTCTTAAAAGTTGTTAAGCTATTTGCCGTCTGTACGTTTATTAAAAATATTTAAACCTAGGTAAAATGGTGACTCAAGATATTTTATATTTATACAATGGAACGTAAAAATTTTTGTGTTGTCAAGTTTTTCTATTATCTACACACTACACACACTATCTACACACTATCTTGAACAAAAGTTCAAAATAAAATTGGATTTATTGTCAAAAACTTACATACAGTTCAAAAATAAACAAAGTAGATTGAAATATTAAAATTCTCAAACATTCGTTTCTGGATAATAAATACATACATCCATTTGAAGAGTATACGTAAGAAACATTTTATCAATATATTAGATGTAGGTAATTGAGAATTTTAATACCCTTGAAGGGTATTAAAATTTGACTGATCAGCTTTTTGAAATAAACTTAAATTATTTACCTTTAATAATGAATTTATAAAGTGAAACTAGCCACCAAGACCTTTTTATGAAATTATCTAAAAAATGCATAAAACTGAATTGATTTATTCTTTTTTGGTAGTTCAGCAATAGCCAGCGATTTTTCAAAAATCGCTGGCTATTTAAAATTAAAAAAAAACTAAGAAGTCTGTAAAACAATAAAAGGGAACTACATATGCATGTTATATAATTTGCATATTTTTATATTAAAAGAATACATGACAAATTTAACTTTTTTAACAACCCATATTTAATTTAATTTTTAAAAAATTTAATTTATAGCAGACTTTGTGAATAGAATAAACATACTGAAGAAACCTTTAGACCTATGTTACAATAAATGATCACAAATTAAATAGACAAGAAGCAAGAATTTGATAAATCAAAAATTTGCGAATATACTTGGGAAAATAATTTTTTGGGAAGACAAAAAAAAACTAAATTGTGAAAGATGTGTGTTGAATTATTCCTTTATATTGCATCCTTGTTGGATATAAATATTGTTAGAAATAATAATTAAAAAAAATTAAACAATAGCTATCGGAACAGATAAACCAACAAAACAAATTATCACATTTATAAACAAAAATGTCAGTAGTGATAATGAAAATATCTTATTTATCTGCTTTTTTCAGTGTGCAATTTTTTATTAGGCAAGAATAATTTTCACAAATAGATAATTTCCGTACAAAGGTTTTTACACACATACAGGAAAAGAGGGTCCCCGTAATTGCTGACATTGCAGTTTTAGGGGAAGTTAGGCCGCGACCAGGGGCAGCACGATCAACGATGTCAAATCTTAAAAAGCATACCTTAAAAAGAGGCAAATTGTTTCTTAAACTGTTATAATAGGGCAATAAAAGTATTATATGCAATAAATAATGGTAAATGTGTAATTTGTTAAATCTTAGGGCGTAGAACGTAATGCACCCTGGATCCTAACGGCCTACAAATATCAAAATTTGTGTCAAGTGTCAGTTCTTACTTTGACTTATCTGACAGCGTAGCTTATAAAATCAATGCTACTACTAGAAAATTATGAACCAGGAGCTTCTGATTTTTATTATTCAGTTTTTTTTAAATTCGATAAAATTAAAATATTTTAGGGGATAGGTAAATAATTTCACTCAAACAATAAATTTCATAAATCATAAAATAGATCACCATAAACAGAGAGAGACGCCAAAACTCAATTTGCTATTTAATAACTTAATATAACTTTTAACAAGTAGTTTATAAGACAGACTTTTTTTTATTATTTATTAATTATTATTTTGTTTTAGGAATTCTAAATTAGACACTTTTGAATCAGAAAGACGCATTGATCATCATATTAGTAAACTTTAATTTACTAAAAGCATCTACTAAAATATTAACCTTCCTGTGAATTATGGATAAATATTATATTAATGCTTGACGTGTATTGTCTTTTTTTATTGTATACATATTTATGTTCTTAAAATTAGTTTTAATTTTTTGGTATTACCAATAAACAAATGCATTTAATTACAATTTATGTTTCATTTTCATGTATAACAATCCATGGTCATGGTCAAAATTAACTAACATATTATTTCATTTCATATCTAATCTTTTTTCTCATTAAATTAAAGGAATTGTTATTAAAATATTATGTAATTACACTGGCATTAAAATTGCTAATAACATAAAATTAAGGGCAAGGGAAACAATAAATGAATCATACAATTGTACTAACAATACAGAGTATTTGGTTTAACTAATTTTGTATTCAGTAGGTTCCAATCGAGGTGGGCTAACATAGATATCTTTGTTATTAATGGATCAATATTCAATTGTTTTCTTGGTTGCACCGTTAAGTGTCAATAAAATTTTCCACTAATAACGGAGACACCCTTGTCAGCTCGTCTCCAATTGAACACGGTGTCATTGATAAAGTTTGCGTTGTATGTAAATTTTTTAAATAATCTAATTTTTTATTTTCTAAACGTTGCTCGAAAGTCTTTTCATTATGAAAGTTCTCTATGTAGGCCTTGAGGTAATCCTTTAAAAACGGTTACTATTCAAATATGACCCCTTTATTTTTCACCAGTCGCCTAGAAAAACGGTCTCAAAATAAAAAAAAAGTGCATAAAAATTTGATTATTTTTCAATTCAATAATTATTATAACAATTTCAACCCTTTGACGTCCATCTAAAGCTTCTTGCTGAAGAAGAATTTAAATAAGACCTAGTAAAATATCTAATTCTGAAATTTTCCATTTAGTTACAAAATGTGTTGCTTTTATCGTTTACTTTGAGTTTTAGATATCAAATACAATAAATTACTTTTTATAAATGAATAGTTTCTTTTATGTTTAGTTTGTTTTTCTGTTGAATGTTATGCAGTAATTTTTCCCAATGTTCAAGTTTCTCGATGCCTCTTCTGTAGAAATTCTCTGATTTTGACTAAAAAGACTCATCCAATCAAGTTGCATAAGGAGTTTGACAGAGTAGAAGAGATGAAAATTAGAATGCGTGAGATCAGGAGAGTAAGGCGAGTAGGGCAGAACTTCCCAATTCAACTCCGGAAGGGCCGTTTGGTCATATTGGCAATATGTAGTCACGCATTGTCATGTTTTTTTTAATAGCCACTTGGAGTCACCGTAGTTGTTGGACATTGAGTTCTGCGTTGGCGATTTGATTGTTTGGTAAGAATCCCATTCCAATCCCCCCAAACGCATAACATTGTTTTTCGAGGATAAAGTTCTGGTCTTATTCGCCGAGTTGCTTGTTCTTTGGTGCTTAACCATTCTTTCTGCTTTTCCAAGTTCACGTCAGACACCATTTTTCATCACCAGCGAGGAAAACATGCCTTATGACCACGTTTTGATCGATGACGACAGTAAAAACCAGCGGCAATTACAAAGCATTAATTTTTATTGTTTTCGTTCAAAATATGTGGAACCCAAGCGCCGAGTCTTTGAACTTTTCCCATCAAATGCAGGTGGTTTACTACTGTTTTGCGATCACTTCCCATTTCCTGAGCAAATTCATTTGTTGATTGTCTTAGATTTTTGTGGAATCAATTCAGTTACTGTTCATCAAATAATTCAACAGGGCTTCCGGAACAGTTCATATCTTTAAGGTTCATATCGCTTTCTTTAAAACACGAAAACTATCGACGGTCTGTTTTTTACATTACTTATTCCCCAACCCATTATTATAGAAACTTATGAACAAATGTCACCTCTGCAATAGCATATTTTTTGCATATTGTGGGGAGGCTCAATTCACATTTTTTCTTAACAGAATTTTAGTTTTTATTATTTTATAGGTACCTATTTTTTATTTATATGAAATATTCTTGTGATCATTAAGTTTGAATTCATATTATTGAAAATTATTGAAACACATAGTACATTACACATACATTACACATACACTACATTAGTATATTTTGATCATTTGTAAGCTTTCCCGGAAAACGACATGAGCGCTTCTGCCTAAAGATAAATCTGTCACATTCGAAAGTCATTCAATTACCAAGTAACTTTAGATGGACTATAGTAATGTTTTTGTTTTGATTTTAGACATTTTTCATTTAATGAAATACAAACAGATCCCTATAGAGTTATTAAGTTTCGTTATTGTCGTGGCCTAAACGAGATTTTAGTTGCTAAATATTGTTTTAATTTTTATTTTTTACAAAAAAAAAACGAGTTATTAAAAATTAATTAAACCTGATTCAAAGTTTATTTAAATTTCATATTAAATATACGCTGGGTACTTTATTGGTGACATTATGTATTTGGTGCTTTTCATTATATCTACAGGGTATTTCAATTTTTTTTTCATAATTTTGACAGGATCTGAAAAAGTTCGTGCGACTACAAGTTTCAAAATATTTCTTATTCTAGATACAAGGTGTTTTTTAATTTTTAAAATATAAAAACTGCCTATGTTAATTTACTTTAAAGTTACTAGATATTGAGTAAAAAAAAATCTAACTGCTTTTCCAAAACTTTGAAAATGATCTGTACCTATTTGAAAAAAAGGACTTTCAAACTTTTGGAGTTGGAAAATATTGCCTCAATTATTGAAATTATGAACAAAAAAATGGAACACCTTGTTTTTCTCTTGTGTTTTAACAATTTTTCAGATACATAACAGATTTTCTAAAGGTAAGGAAGGTGTGGATATAAGTTTCCTCCACTCTTCAAAAGAGTCAGTATCTTTTGTATGAAATAAATGTATTTTTTGATTCTTTGTAGGCATTATAGAGAATTTTCCATGGGCATGGAGTTACCATAGTTTTATAGTAATAACAAGTTGATTTAATTAAACTTACCCTTATCACTTATTACTTGTTGCCTGATATAAGATAACAAATTTGACATCTTTTTAAAGATTTCTTACAAATATAATTGTGATATTCATCAAAACCATATCAGTGGTAGTTCTACGTTCATGGATATAGGGTGACTGTATTTTTTTTACAAAAACTCTACTTACAGATTGTACAAGAATACGGTCATACTGTAATCAAAACTTCCTAAAGTCAAAAAAGTTGAATATTAGTCAACTTACTTTAATCCAAAAGTGATTAATTTGAAAGTTACTGGGTGTTTAAATCTTACTTTTTAAATGATTTTTCCATGTAAAAAATGTCTCTTGTCAATTTCACTTGAATTGATAGTTTTCCAGTAAAGAGAGAAGATTCCATTTGCTATTTTGGAAAAAAAAAGTTTAGTATACCTACCAAATCGTTTCTGAGATCTCAGATATACAGTCAATTATCTTGAAACTTTCTCAACACACTTTAAATTTAAACTCAAAATTAATTTGTTACTGTAAATTCATGTGTCAATGATGTGTAAATAAAGTTTGGTTTTGTACTTGTTACTCATACAAAAAAGTTAGATGCACTTCCTGATTGTTAGGCTATGGACCCAGTTCGCGTGGCATTTTTTGTGTGAATGCTCAAGAAAAATGTTGAGCAGTTTATTAAGAATGTACTGAAACCAAATGTCGCGAAAACCTCAAAGAATGGAACCAAGCAAAAAAAGTGTGGAACAGGTTTCACAAGAAAAATTACTAAACTAGATTTAACATTGTTAATAACTGGGTATCATTACTGTTGGTGGGACTACCTGAAAAATGTCAATGATTATGGCTATCTAGCATTCAGGCATAGAAATAATAGATGCCATCAAGACAAAATTGGTGGAACTGTTTTCTTAGAGAAATTTGCCAGCAAAAAGAAAAGATGTTATTGAAAGTTGGCAAACAAAAAATAAGTATAAGTCATTTAAGAATATTTGGAAGTATAACCATGATCCAAACAAATGAAGTTAGAGGGGTTCAGTGATACAACAAAAGGTTATTGTGTGTTTGATTCAGTCACTAATGATGTCATAATAAGTAGAGACGTAGTTATACTAGAAGAAACAAGAGACAACTTCTCTTAACTTTGGAAATAAAATCTGAAGAATAAGAGAAATTTAATTCAGTGGAGGATCAGAAGAGTATTGAAGAAATAGATGTTCAGGATGTGGTGTACGGTTCAATGGAAAGTAATGTGAGAGTAGTGAGTCCATTGGAAAGAGCAAAAGAGCACCAAAACCAAGAAATTTTGACATTTTTATGACTTATACATTCTGGTCAATGAGGTTTTGATGACTGTTAAGGCCATTAGCAGTAGAAGTCCTGGCAGGATCTGAGTCAGAGAAATGGAAGAACTGAAATCTTTTGAGATCAACAAAACATAGAAACTAGAGAGTCTACCTGAGGAAACATCTGCAGTAAATGGGTATACAAGAAAAAAGTATCCATAGATAATGTGAGGTACTGGGCGCAACTACTGGTAAAAGGCCCACCAAGACCTTGTGTGGACTACGTTTGAGACCTTCTCATCAGTAGTTCATCATTCCACTATGAAACTTCTCATGGTATTATATGTAAAACTAGAATTAGATATATCCCACCTAGATATAAAAACAGCTCATCGATGATTTCCACCCAAAATCAAGTATACGTAGACAAAAAAATAAGGTTGTAAAATTAAGAAAAGCTGAAACAATATACCATGGAATGAAATAGTAAATATTACTTTGCTTGGTTTAGGATATAAAAAGTTAAATTTGAAGCCTTGCATATCTAGAATAAATCATGATAAGTCACTAATGATAGTTGCATAGTATGTAGACCATTTCTTTGTTTTTTTCGAATAACTTGGTAGAAACTAATTTTATAAAGAAACAGTGTTAAATTTAAAATCATAACCTTAGGTAAGCCTAGAGTAAAAAAATTTTTGGGCCTGGATGTCAATGGAGATAGGATGAATAATCCTAACTCTATGAGTCAAAAAAGGTAGGTATATTGAGAAATTAGTTAAACGGTTTAACATGAGTGAGCATAAACAGACTAAATCACCTACAGAATGGATATTAGATTTTACCAGACCAGACCTGACAGCATAGTTTTCTTAGCCAGTTTTAAGATATTTAAAAGGCCAAAGCATTATTGTTTGAAATTTGCAAAAGAAAATTCTGAACTACATGGTTTTGTTGATGTCAAAAAATCATATTCAAGATATGTATACTACAAACTTTATGTATGGTTGGTTTCATATGCAAGTAATAAACAAAAAACAGTGCTCTAACAAGCACTAATGCCAAATATGTAGCATTGTCAGAAGCAGCTTGAGAGGCAGTTTATTTAAGGAATTTGTGATATGAATCAAAACATATTGATGTAAAATGTCAATATATCAGGCAAGTTGTTTCTGATAGATTAATATAAGTGAAATATTTATCAATAGATGAAATGCTTGGTCTTAACCATGGATTTGCTAATGGACAACAAATTGTTAAGAAGTTTAAGTGTTTTTAATGGTGTGTTACACTTTAAATATTAAATTTTAATTAAAATCAAGACTGTTATTAATTTGTTATTGTGTCTTCTGAAAATGATGTGTAAAGTTTAGTTTTGTGCTGGTTACTCAAACAAAAAAATGGTTTTACTTCCTTATTTAATAACAGCCCCACAAAAGAAAAAAAAAGGATCGGATCTGGTATTTAGACCCATGTATTTCCTTGAATTTTTTTCCGCTGAATCCGAATCTGCCTTCAGATTTGGCCCAACCGGTCTGAATTTTCGGGAAAATTAAAAAAACGTCAAAATTCACGAAAAACGTCATTTACGATCAACAAAAGTTATAAAAAATCAAATTATTCTACCAGCTCACTAGGCGTATCATTTTTCACTCGTTTAATTCCAATTTATCATCATAGAGTCAGACAAGCTGGTCCAATTTCATTCAAAAACAGAAAATAGATCAAAATGCTTTAAAACACCATTTTCATGGCATAATTCATGTTGCAGAGTTCTGGATCCATCTTTTTATCCACCCACCCATTTATGAATTCATACATCTTTCTATCCAGTCGTTCATACATGAATACGCATATTTATTCATCCACCTGTACCACCTATAAAACCCACCCATCTCTCCATCTACTTTTTGTACCTACTGAGAGATGAGATAACAGCCTAGAAGATTGAGAATGCAATAAAACTTGTAGAATACTCTACTTTCTAAACAAAAGAAAATGATATCTACAAATCATCCTTATTTTTGTTGCTATAACGTGTTCTCTTTTCTTCAAAGGATCTATGCAAAGGGTTACGCTTTCGTTTAGTCCCTCTATTTTTCGTTTCTCTTTTTAACAACCAACAAAAATCGGCCATCATGTTTTCATCCCATCTTCCTTGATATCGCTGTTCTATAACCTTCATATCCTGATGAAATCGTTCGCCTTGTTCTTCGCTATAATCTCCAAGATTTTCAGGAAACCAATCCAGATGTGAATGAAGGAAGTGCAACTTGTAGTTCATCAAACATCCCAGATCTTGGAAGTCTTTCATTTTTGATACTACAATTTCTTCGTATTTAGGACTTGGTGTTTCCTAAAAAATTAGTCACTACAGCTTTGAAACTAGTCCAACCACTCTTCTCAACGCTACTCATTGTAGTGATGAATGTTGCATCCTTGAGCATTGTCCGAATCTGAGATCTATCAAATACACCTTCTTTCAATTTCGCCTCAGAAATATTTGGAAATTTTCGCCCTATTAGGGTGGATCAAAAGATGGATCCAGAACTCTGCAACACGAATTATGCCATGAAAATGGCGTTTTTAAGCATTTTGATCTATTTTGTTTTTGAATGAAATTGGACCAGCTTGCCTGACTCTATGATGATAAATTGGAATTATACTAGTGAAAAATCATACGTCTAGTGAGCTGGTAGAATAATTTGATTTTTTATAACTTTCATAGATCGTAAATGACGTTTTTTGTTAATTTTGACTTGGTTTTTGAATTTTCCCGAAAACTCAGACCCGTTGGGCCAAATATGAAGGCAGATTCGGATTCAGCGTAAAAAAATACTTGGAAATCCATGGGTCTGAATACCAGCTCCGATACTTTTTTTTTGTGGGGCTGTGTAATTAGTACATATCTTAAGTTTCTATTTAGCAGTTTCAAAAGAAATTAATGAGAAATTTTTTTTATGCAAAATCAACAGATCATTTAGAAATGCAGTCGTTTTCCTTATAAGATCTATGGGTCACAAATACTCCTGTATCAGATATCGTATATTGGTTGTAAGATATTAATAAAATTAATTATTAAATTAATTTAATAACCAAGACTAATACTGTAAGTTTTTGGATTAAGGTAATTTGTCTTGAATTCAGTCGTTTTTACCTGACGTATCTGTGGATGATGTAATTTTCTGGGAGACCCTGTATGATGACGGTTCTTTGACGTTCAATATAAGGCAAGTTCGGTATTAACATATAGACGCTCCAGATGTGATTTGTTCTTTTCTAATTGTAAGAGATGAAAAGACATAGATATATCTGGAGCATCTAGATGTCAATACCGAATTTGCCTGTAGTTTCCAAATAAGTCACTTTCTTGCACTAGTCAATTCAGCTCAAACCTGGAATGTTCCTGTCAAATTTAGAAGGTTGTCGATTTCGATAATTAGTTATATATGTCTTAATGCATTTGCAGAACCAAATGTGATAGTAATGGTGGTCTGATATGATTTTATTGGAGGGTGATTTTTTGTGATATTATAAGGAGTTTTTTATGGAAAATCTGACAATGTACCCTTTAAAATCCACATATCAAGTTTCATTTCCAAAATGTGTAAATTTTTGTTTTGTTATAAAGTAACAATGAGAAAGATTTTTAAAATTAATAGTAATTAAAAAATAATTAAACAAAACCAATTCTTTTTTTATGGAGCATTTTAGCATTACCTATTAAAGTAATAAAATATTCCATAATAAAGGTATTATTTCTTTATTTTTGTTTATTTTTTTGTTACCTTAACTTTCAAAACTTTTCCCTATATGTTACTTTACCATTCTCAATAGCTTCAAGGAAAACAGAAATTTACTTTTTTTCTTAAGTTTAGGATTTGTTAGAAAATATGGAGAGCTACTAATTAAGTTTGAAATGCGGGCGTTTTAAAATTTGCTGAATTGAGCCTTGTCAGAGTTTTCATAAAAAGTCAGCCGTTAAAAATGTATGAAGACATCTCACACGTATAAAAAAAAATAATCATCGAAGTTGCATGATGTATTAAAATTTGTCTGGAATATTGTTGATTAAATCTCAATGCACTGCAAATTGTTATAAAAATAGCAATCAGTATATCGAGGGGGATCTGGCAAAAAGGCAAAAACGTCAGTTATAAAAATAGGAATTTTTGCATTTTTGGCAGATCACACATATTTTATGTTATGGCACATTGACATAGACAAAATGATTTATTTTCTTTTAAAATAACCATTAAAATATAGAAAAAGTATGTAACTTGTGCAAAATGTTTTTGTCCACTCTGCTTGATGTTAGACTCAGCCTTAGTCTCAGTTGATAGTTTCACATCTCGTTAACACTTACTTTTTGCATTAGTTACATAAATATCAAATATCCATTTTAACTGTTTGTTAATTTTTGAAATATTTAGGCTAATCCCATATTTTATATATGCTTTTTAATTATAGAGCAAATAAAAAATTATTTATAGATGTGTGAACCTTCTGACCAGGAGGAGGTTTTAGGTAATTTTTTTATCAAATTTCTGAGAAATCAGAAAAATCTAATTTCCCGTGAAATTATGATTTGCATGAGAAAATTTACAAGATTATTTTTTGTTGCCATTAAAATATAAAAGTAAAAGTTTACACAATGAAAATAATGTTTTTTTTTTAATTAAGTAATCAGTAAGGCTGTGTTCAGTGATTGGTTGGACCGGTCAAAGTCTTTCAGCAGACAAATATTTCGTTGGTCGGCCTAATCAGCTGATTGGGAATATTGGGAAAGTTTCAATACAGTTACTAAAGGCCGTTCAGTGAATTGTTTGACTAAAGAAGTTTGACCGAACTAGTCCGACCATTCGCTGAACACAGCCTAAGTATATCCCACACTAGTGGTTCTTTCACTTTAAAAGACTATGGAATTATTTACATTTTTTTAAATTCCGACATCTTGTATCTGGAAAGCAAATTGCTTCGCTCAAAATTACTTTTTCTTTCATATATGTATATTGAAACAGAATTCAAATTGAAATATGAAAATCTGCATCAAAGGGATTTTCTATATATGTTCTCAATTAAAACATTATTATTAATCCAGTTACAGTTATATCAGAAATAGCTGACTACTTCGTAATATTAAATAAAATACCCTATATTTTTGCAGATTTGGAACAAATTTAAAAAAAACATAAAACTGTAAGTGGTCGAGTTTACCTGCTCTACCATAAGATATTTTTAGGAAATGCAGTAACATGTTTTATTTTAACATACCAACATTTTTTTGGTCAGTAATGTGTTATATTTTCGTAAGTTCTTGGGTAAAATCAAATTTCGTATCTCACAGACTGAGTATACAAATAGAATCCAAAATGTTTCATTATGCATTAAACTTAAAATTTCTTTTAGGTACTTTTCATTCTAGAAAATTTTCAAACGCTATTACTAACTTTATACAGGGAGTTGGACAAAAACGAACTGATTTAGATCAAGTTACTTTGATATAATGTTGCTTCCATCAAAACTTATTGGCGTTCAAAACATTTTATTTAATTTTATTACAAAAACTCTCACTGGTTTTTGATTAGCCTAATGGGTTTTTTGTATATATATATATTTTTTTTATTGATAGAAATTTTGAAGAAATATACTGGTCACTTTATTTACTATAAAAAAAGGTATATTTGTGCATGCCACGAAAATGTATGCAAAACTATAATCATCAGTTACCGAAAGTCAATACTGAACCATTATTTTAATCCCAGAATTTTTAGGATGAATGTCAATTAATAATAAGACGTAAACATGAGTGACAAATTATATCTTTAAAAAATTTAAAAAAATTAAATAAATGCATAATATAAGTGGTTTGATTATCATCTATTAAATTTAAAGATAAGATTTAAGAAAACTCAACAAAATATAAAAATATATAATATAAATTATAGCTTTAAAAATATACAGGGTGGTCCCGTGGTAATGGGCCAAAATTAATGGGTAGATTCTCGAAGCAAAAATATTGCGATTTAGCCGAACTTACCTTAGTCCAAAAGTTGATAGTTAAAGAGATACAGGGTGTTAAATGTAAAATATTATTTTAGTTTATTTCCATTTATTTCTTAATAAATACAAATATCTACACAAAATTTTGGGGTTTGGGGTTCTTTGGATAGAAGAATTGAAATTTGTTCACATTTTGGTTATAGTTCATAGAGGGCGCCAGCTGCCGTAGGTTGAATGTGCTGGAAACGACATAACTTATTTTCCAACATTTTTTACACAAAAAAGGTAGACTTATGAAAGTAGCTGTCTCGCACCGTTTCCGAGATATTTGGCTTTGAAACTTCCAATGCTAATAGTTGAAATAATTAAAATAATTTAAAAATATCAAAAACAAGGGTTTATTTAGAATTAAAAATTGTAATGAACAGTAAAATAGTAAACATTAGTAAAAAATATGCCTTTTTGACAATAATTGCTCAAAATGTCCACCTCTAACTTCAATACATTTATCAACACGTTTATTAAAAGATTGTCTTATTTTAAAGTATAAATCCTTAATGCAAAATGACTTTGCAGGATTTAAAACCTGCTACTAAAGTTCTTCTCAAGTGTTTATAGATTCTCCATAAACAACTGATTTCATGTAACTCCAAAAACGAAAACGTCGGAATTCTATCTCACATTTATCTATACGAGTATACAATTTAATTTATAAGCTAAGATGTAATTTTAATTAGATACAAATAATACTTAATAGAAATTAGCATATAAAATGACAGCAATAAGACAAGTGGAAGACGTGAATTTTTTAATTTTCGTCCAAATCCTACTTAAGAAACTTTACCGCTAAATTAATAATACCTGTAGGTACTTAATTGTAATTTAATGCAACAGAATTGGAAGTTTCAAAGCCAAATAGCTCGAAAACGGTGCGAGATAGCTACTTTAATAAAGTATACCTTTTTTGCGTAAAAAAAATTGAAAAATAAGAATTTGTTACCAAAGATAAGATACCTTAAAGTACGAAAAAGTTATGTCGTTTTAACACATTCAATCTACTGCAGCTAGCACCCTCTATGAACTTTAACCAAAATGTGAACAGATTTCAATTCCTCTACTCAAAGAACTCCAATTCACAAAATTTTGTGTAGATATTTGCATTTGTTAAGGAATAAATTAAAAAAAACTGAAATATTCTACATTGAACACCCTGTATCTCTTTAACTATCAACTTTTGGACTAAGGTAATTTCAGCTAAATCGCAATATTTTTACTTGGGGAATCTACCCATGAATTTTGGCCCATTACCTCGGGACCCTCCTGTATAATTAATTATTATAAAAGAAAGATTGGGTGTATTTTATCTTTTATAATACTGGAACTTATTGTTCGGGAAAAAGTTTTTCATAGAGATCCCAGGATATTGATCAAAATCTTAATGAAACGTATAATATAGCTACAAATTTAGCTAAAAAGTTCTGCAACACCCCAAATCTCGGGTGTCCATAATTGAGAATTTAAGTAGAAAAATGAAAAACATTTTCTTTAAACTATGTGTTCTAACAACATGTAACAAGTATACCACTATTGCAGAAAATAAAATGTACTCAGAATAACGGAAAACCAGATATATAGACTTGTACAAAATTCTTATTAATTTTTCTAAAATTATCTTGAAGAATAATAATAATCCATTAATTTCAATACACTCTGTAGATGATTAATTTAGTACCTGTCCTAAGCCTCCAGGTAAATGCCAGTTTTACCCAAAAAGTATCGTGACATTGAATTTGATAGACGTGAATGGTAAAAAACACATTTTTATATCTTATTTATCTACATTTTTTTATTCATTATTCTTCATTAATTTTCTATTCTGCTAAACTAATAACATCTCTATTATAATTTTCTACTAACTTAATTTTAACATAACTCTATAAACTCTTTTATCATATTTTCTATAAGCATTAAGATATTATATTTTGAATACCTACTGGTTAAAATAACTAATTAACTATTCTAATACTTAAACGACGAAGTAATTTACCATTTCTCAAAATATTGAATCTAAGGACCAGAATTTTGAAAACCAGTTGATTCATTTAATTAATTTGGTGATTAGATTATAAGTAGTCATGTATAAATGCATGCAGATATATTCCCAGTTTAATCGATCATGTGATTGTTTAACTAAATTTTAACGTGTATTCAAAATATTGGTACTTAAATTCTTCACAGAACTTTCATATCACTTGAGATTCATAAGAAACTTAAAGGCTGATTGTGGGTGAGTAGATTATTATAAATGGTTTGGTGTTCATTATAACATAAAAACCGCATGGGATAATTGTGTGCGTTGGTGTTGCTATTAATTGACTGTTACTCTTCTTGCTTTTCATCTGATTACATATTTTAACCCTTAAAAATATAAAAAATTTTCATTAAATTAGAAAATAAGAAACATTTTTTTGTGATATCCTAAATGAGAAATGGAAATATCTTCTTAAACATTATTTACTTATAATGCCTAATAATATAAACAATTATTTGTTTTGGTAAAAGTAGGTATTCTAGATGGTAAGTAGGTATACTAGTGGGAAAGTGTAACTTTTCAATTATTTATCTACTTTCTTCCTTTTACTTGCTTTCTTCCTTCTACATACATATAATTTTTTTATCTATCTATAGTCATGGTTTTAATGATGTAAGTATTTTAAAGTGATGAAATTATAACAATAATTTCCACTGAATCAGGCATGTATTTGTACATTTGAAAGAAAATAATAATTCAGTCATTGATTAGGAAAATAATAATGCAAAAGCAACTAAAAATTAGAACAAAAACATCAAATGCTATTTGCATTTATATAAAAACAAAAAATGCTTGTTTATTAACTGAAATTAATCAATACAGGTAATTAAAATTTGTTTAATATTTTGAGGATGTGTATGTAATCAGACATTAATAGATTGTCAATAAATTTGAAATTTTAATTTTAATTTTATTTTTCAGGATTAAATGTGCAAGCAGTTAAAATTAATTTGTACATATCTTGTGTTAGCAAGTATAAGTAGTTGTTAAACTGATAATTACACATATGATTTTAGTATTACCATGGCATTTATGAACCGTGGTACTATCTAGTTATGTTAAAATAATATGAAGATGATATATAATTTAATAAATTGAAACATCTTATAATATACCTAGTTGTCATTTTTTCCTATAAATATTCAAGACACCGCAAATGGCCTTGAAGGTCAAGATCAAATTGAAGGACACTATCCGATGTCCCCCTCCGAACTCAACAACTTTTGTAAGAGTTATTTTCGGATTGGTGGCCCCCTCTGATTCAGGTGCGTTCCTATTAAATAAACTTTTGTGCCAAAGGGTTTACAGATTATGCATGAAAATAAATATGAAGTGTTCCAAGTGTTGCTAGCATTGCCAGCAATATTATTAATCCAAATTATCTTTTTTAAATAAGAAAAATTATACTTATAACCTGCAATTTATTATCTTTATATAAACCTTTTACAAATATACAAATACATAACAAGACATTTAATCGTAAATAGTTTTTATGAATTGAGCCTTTGAGATTCCAAACCCGTAGCCATCAGATATGAACTCAAATAAAATTTCTTTCTCGGGTGGGAATATTCAATATTCCTTGCTATTTTAAGTCAGCTTAGCTCCTCCAAAACCTCAAGTGGCAAGCCAAATCTGCTCAAATGAAATTTTACATAGTAAAATACTGTAGGCACGCGAGAAATTGTGAATGAGTTCCATTGTCCATATGCCATCTACCAATAATCCAATCATCCACAAGTACTAATGACGCATTAAATATTTGTAAGTTATATAAGCAAGACCCTTAATGATCCAAGTTTTGCGTGCAACGTAATCAACTAATGCTGATGATATTGCGGAAATCAACTTTTCTGTGCACTATATACCCTAAGTTGGACTAGATTGGATTATACCCAATATCTAGTATATAGCTACTAATAATTATCTGAAAGAAAAATAAAAAATATAGACCTAAATATTAAATTATAAAACACACATTTCGACATATTGAAATTATTAAATAACGTAATCTTTATAATGTATTCCCCTTGGTTTAACATTACCCTCACCCATTATTGTGTCAAACCAACACAAAAATGGCCAGGATACATAAGATGTTCTCACTTTAAAATTGCTTTTTCAAGTGGCCTCCATGTAAATGGAATTTGTAAATATTAATAAAACAAAATTATATACAGGGTGTTTCGCATAAGAACCGACACAGCACAGGGTCATGTAAGAGAACCCAAAATATGGTGATTTAACGTAACTTACCTTTATACTAAGCTGCACCCCTGACAAGTTATAGGCCTTGAAAGTGGGTTTCAAAAAGACAGTTTGTAGATATCCTAATGTTTCCTACTCCAATTTACCTTTTATAAAAATTTTTGTACAGGAAAACGCAATTTTTTTAGCTTTTTGCTTATAAAACCTAAACTAACGAAGCAATATGAATGCTATAGACAATTTGTAGAGAATCGAAATACAAATAAAACGAGGTCGATCGATCCGACTAGATAACTGGAAATGAAAAAAAAAACGGAAAAATGGGAAAATTTAGCGGTTTTATTAAATACATTACTCCACCATTTTTTAAGTTGTAGAGCAGACCCTGTGCACAAAGCTAGTGAATTATATGTACTTTAAGTGTGCACAAAGCAGACGCTGTCGGACCATTAGTTTTGACACAATTGTAATTTGAATTTTTTGGTTCACTTTTTGTAACATTTCTGGATGCGTTGGAGGTGGTCCGATTTTAATTTTTCAGCCGGATTTTAAAAGTATATTCTAATTTTCCGATAAAATGATGCGAAATAGGTCAAAAATTCCGCCAAACATGCTCAAAAACGGCCGAGTGCGCGTACGCTGTCGAGTAGTGGAGGAAGATGAGGGGCAGTGGATATAATACAATTTTGAATATTGTTAGTTATAGTATAGTTTAATATTATTGTGGAATCACAATGTGAAATCTGTACATTCCTTGTTTTGTTCCTGCATTTTTTGACAATCATGTGAAATCTTGACATCAAACGTGAATTTGAAAGTTTTCTTACAAAATGTCCTTTTCATAGTGCGTAAATAATACATATTTAGGTGTCCTTGTACACCGTTAAGGAATTTTGATTACATTTTGTAATATTAATAACTATACTATAACTAACAATATTCAAATTTGTGTACCTATATATCTACTTTTTGAGCATGTTTGGAGGAATTTTTCATCTATTTCGCATCATTTTATCAGAAAATTAGAATATACGTTCAAATTACAATTGTGCCAAAGCTAATGGTCCGACAGCGTCTGCTTTGTGCACACTTAAAGTACATATAATTCACTACCTTTGTGTAGGGGTCAGCTCTACAACTTAAAAAATGGAGTAATGAATTTAATAAAACCGCTAAATTGAAGCAAACTACAGCATGGGAAACCATTCACAAAAATGGTTTAAAACTGTTGCATATTCAATATGTCCAGAATCTGCAGGAAGGTGATGATCTGCGGTTGCATTTTTGCAATTGGATACACGAAAACCATACAGTTTACAAGTACATCAGGCTCAGTTCACTCATGGAGTAAATAATTGTCACAATGAACATCGTTAGTCAGATGAAAATCTGCATGCCACAGAAAAAAGCAACTTTCAGCATCGATTTAGTGTTATCGTATGGTGTGGCATGTTTAATAATCAATTACTTGGCCCACTTGTGCTAGATAATCGTCTTACTGGAGCTAGATATTTAAAAAATAATTGACAGATCTACTGGACGATGTTCCATTGAATATTAGATAAACCATGCCCCTGAACATTTTAGTCGTGTTGTGATTAGTCATCTCAACAATTGCTTTCCACATCGCTGGATTGGCGTGGTGGTTACTAAAATTGGCCATCAAGGTTACCAGATTTAAATCCTCTTGATTACTGCCTTTGGAGGATGGTTTAATCATTAGTTTATGCAACAAAAGTGAATACAAGAGACACTACTCGATCGGATTTTCAATTGTGCAGCACTTGAGAAAATCATTGTGCACTTCAACAAGCTACCCATGCAACCCACACAAGAGCTGATGCATGCATCGAGGTGGACAGTGGTATATTTGAACACCTAATTAATTTTTTAATTTTTGATATAATTTATTATACAGAATAAATACTTTTCTCCACTCATGCATTACAATAATTCTCATGTAAAAATATTTTCATTGCTATCTCAGTAACTGCTGATATTTGACCATATGTTTATTAGGCTTTTCTGTTCACTTTAACCCCCTGAACACCTCCTCGGAATATTGGGGATTCCTCCCCAATCACCCTGTATTAAAATTGTGACCTTAACATAAGTTTTGAGTTTTTTTGCACTTTGAGACCACACCACACAACCAGTAAAAAAAATAAAAAACTGATTCTTACAAACAATTTGGTTTATTTAATACAATTTTAAATAAAGCAAAACATAATGGAATATATTTTTTGATCACACATACATCTAGAAAACATTGGAACTACATAGAGAATACTTCAGTGAAATTCATAGTCCACAAATTTACAAAAAAAAAATCATTCCTATACATCAAAATACTTGTAAAATATAGAAAATAATATTAATTATTATAACTAATTATTCACTATTTCTTAAATTACTTGACGGGAGTTTCTGCGGGTGTATCTCCACCCTCTGTTTTAACCATTTTCCCTGTATCACCTGAAATTATTAATTTTTAGTGGTTTAACTAAAACATAATTAAAAAACGAACCCATACTTTCTGAACCTTCTTGTTCTCCCCCTGAACGGCGACGTTTACGTGCAGATCTGTCTCGACGGAATACCTTTTGAGGTGCTGGCAATGGATCCATTCCCAATACCTAAATCATAATTATATTAGCAATGCCACAAATATTTTTTTTTATAAATCCTACTTTATATATTTGCCTATAAGCAATTAATCTCAAGGCATATTGGGCCGAACAGGTAAGATCTTCCCTTTGCTGGGGTGACAAAGCAACAGCAGCATCTGGAGAGTCTTTCTCACATGGATCACCCAAGCCAGGACCACCTGGTAACAACAAACCACTTGCTACAGCTTCCATAACTCGACGAAGGGCATCTCCAGGAGAAAGTTGTACTTGACCAGGAACTGATGAGATTACCTTTTCTGCCAATAATTCCATTGCCTGAAATACCCAAGAAATGGAGTATAAGTAATCAATAGCAACTATTAACAACATTCAGCTACCATTAACCAAACTATAAACCTATTGCCATGTTTTCACATAAAAGGTGACATTCTGTAATTTTATGATTTTGCTAACGTTCTTACTCTCGCCTCGAGTCATGCTTTAAATTGATTTAACCTAACATACCTATTCCCCAAATTGAATAATGAAAAAAAAATACAAGGTGTAAAAATGAAAAATTGTTTTTCCTTAATAATTTCTAGCATTTTAGTCAGTTTTTCAGGGCGGGAAAAATAATATGATAATCATTTTTGGCTGTCGCGTGCGGGGCACCCTCTGCAGGCAATGTTATGTATTAACTTTTTTGTCAGCCCTCATATACAGTTTTTAGTAACAAAATATAAAATATTGGACTTTTATATCTAAGAGATAAAGAGGTATACGTATTGAAAATGGCTAAAGCTGTTGATTTTATAAATTATTTCGGATTTAATACCTCCAGGAATATTAACGGTTGGAACTCATTGCCTCACAGCATTTATACTTAATACGGATATCTGTGTATCGGTAACAGATATTTTAAAATTAATGTGTTATTGACATATATTTTAGCGTACATGAATACACTTGTAACTTCCATAAAAAATGCATTGTCTTACATATGAAGATGTTTGAACCCTGCTCGAAAGAAATCTGTTTTGTGAAAATAACAGGAAAAAAATAATTGTTGCAAAATACTTATTTATTGTCAATTTAATAGTAACTATTTGGAGAAAATAACAAAATTAGAAAAACCAAGAGCGACATAAAACAACATAATAACATACATAATTAATAATACGCTTGCAATTTCTGAAAGAGTTGTAAGCACCGCTTTGCAAAAAACTGATGAAGGTGGTGCTGTAGAACGGGACAGAAGAGGAAAACCCAACACTAGACCGCATAAGAACCCGGATGAAGGTTTGAGTATTTCACGAATGCACAGAATGTATTTAGAATATGCAAAACAACAAAAATGGGATGCAGTAGCTACACTCAGACAATACAGGGATACACTTAATTTGAAATTTAATATAGCTTTTTTTAAGCCAAAAAAAGAGTGTTCCGTGTGTAGTGCCCTTAAGAATACAGATTCCGAGAAGAGAACAGAAAAAATGGAAGATGATTATAATAATATGACACATTGATAAAGAATTTTCGAAAAATGATAAAATGCTTTGGATTTGCAGGTGTTAGTAACGCCCAAGTCAGAAGACGACGATTATTATAAAAGTAAAATCGAAACATACAACTTTACAATTTATGATTTAGGCAGCAATCAAGTCTATTGCTATGTATGGCATGAGTAAATATCGAAGAGAGGACCGGATGAAATTGGAAGTTGTTTATGGATCTTCTTAAAAAGGTTAAAGAAAATGGCATACGAAAGGTTATTCTTTATTCTGACAATAGCGGTGGTCAAAACCTTTATCGTTTTGTTTTTGCGATGTTTGCCTATGCATCAATGACTTTGGATTTGGAAATAACGCACCGTTTTCTTGAAATTGGCCACAGGCAGAATAAAATGACATGCTGTGATTGAAGTTGCAAAAAAACATCACTCTGCTATATACACTCCCGATAGTCCTGATCAGTGGATTAGTCTAATAAAAATGGCCAAAGTTACTGCCCCACAGTACAAAGTAAAAGAAATGTCTCAAGATTTTGCAACTTTTAAACCAATGGTAAAGAAACAAAACTGGAAAAAAGATATTACTGGAGAGGCTGTAAAAATCAGAGAAATCCACTGCAATCCAAAGTGTCCCAATAAAGAATTTTTTGTGTATAATTTTGGAGAAAATCATAAAGAACTAGACCTACAAACAAAAATACACGCAAACGCGAAGAATATCAATTTCCAAGATTGTATCAAGGTTTGCTGCCAATTGATGGTAAAAAATTAAACGGTCTTTTGGGTCTGTGTAAAGCTAATTTGATACCACCGATGTATCATGGATTTTACAACTCCCTTCCGCCTGCTAGTAACACTGACCACCAGGAAGAAAGTAATATTGACCAAGATGATTCTGACTGAATCGTAATAAATTTTCCTTTTATGGCATTATTGATTATTAACAATTTTTATCTAATAATAGAAAATGTTTAATTTTTCTGTACCTTATTAGTGTAGCAAGTTGTTTCTCAATAAAAATTTTGTCCACGAAAACTGTAGTAACTCATTCAAAATCCATTTTTTCTTATCCTAAACTATTTTATTTAGATCATCAATAGGCCCCGATTTCAATTTTTCCCGACGGCCCCCGAATGAGCCAGACCGGGCCTGTGTTTTAACTTACTTATTTAACCAACTGATAAAGTGTTTCATAAGTAATAGGTCATGGATCAGCTGTTAATGGTACATCTTAATTTAATTATTAACTTAAACCAT
The DNA here is from genome assembly GCF_000390285.2 of Anoplophora glabripennis. Classification (NCBI taxonomy): domain Eukaryota; kingdom Metazoa; phylum Arthropoda; class Insecta; order Coleoptera; family Cerambycidae; genus Anoplophora; species Anoplophora glabripennis. Next base: position 87,436 of record NW_019417083.1, read on the forward strand.
TAGTAGCTGTTTTGTGATCTATTACTTATGAAATACTTTTTATTCTTAGTGTTATTTTATTACATTTAAATTTACCGCCATTATGGTGCAGCGACATCTATTAGATAGTAGAATTAGATGTTACTTAAAATTATCATTTATTATTACTCTAATTGTTTTCCCATGCAGTTTCCTTAATTATTTTATGGTTTGTGGTTTCCGAGTGTGTCGTTTGCTGCACCAGGTACAGATGGCATACTCTGCCGCTGCTGCCGACAGAAGACACAAAATAAAACTCTCTTATTTAGTCTCATATGGCTGTATACAAGGGCTGACAAAAAAATTAAAATTATATTTTTCACACCCTGAAAAAATCTCGCTATAAAATTTGAAACATGTCTGACTAAAACTTTCGAAATTATCAAGGAAAAACCATTTTTTATTTTTCACTTTGACATCCTGTATCATTTTTATCACATGGCTTGTAATCAATTATGAAGGCTCTATAGGTATACAATAAGACTAGGCACATATTTTGTTTACAAAGCTAATTTTTCAAGAAAGTTCATAATTATCACAACATATAGGCAGAAGAAAATCCACATGCCTTAGCCAAAGTACATCATCAAGTTCTCTTTGAATGTGTGGACTAGAATTCTTAGAGACCATTTAATTGATCTACAATTTTAGCCACCTGGATCAAAAATGGATGTACTTATTTTTGCTTAGTTACTATATCTAAGTCATTCCTGTAGGTTGCTACTTAAAAAATTTGATATTTTGACCCTATGTTTATACTTATTTGAAGTTAGTATTTATGTTTTTAATAATAAGGATAAGTATCAACGAAATGTAGATATTCACTCAGTGAATACTAGACATGTTATGTTCCTTTCAAAACTTTTAATTACTTATAATTACTCACATTCTTACTTGGATCCTAAAATCTTTAATACATTGCCCCAGTGTGTCAGATAGTTAATTTGAAAAAATAAAAAATGAAAAATGTACAATATGTTATATCACACTTTTACTATTCTGTAATCTTTTCTTCATTTTTTGTTTGTGTTGTGTAGTTATTGTAATAGGTCTTGACTTTTCTACATGTTTTTACATGATCTACAGAAAATAAAGCATTATTCTCAAAAAAGTACTTCCAGTAGGTACTTCTTGACCATAAATCAGATAAGAGTGCGCTATTAATTTTTATATGAAAGTAAACTTGTATGAAGAAAATAGAATTTTTAGTAATAATAAACATTTTTATACAGGGTGTCCCGAAATTAGGGGGCAATATTTCTACAGGATGTTCTATGTCGAAAAAGATTTCTTTATATAAACGTGGGTCCAAAAATTCTTCCTAAGGAAGTTATAGCCACTTAAAGGAGCCACTCTGAGGATGTTTTTTTTTTAAATAACTCCGAAACTGGTTGAGATAAATTTATGAAATTTGGTAACTAGCTTTACTTAGACTTTTTTGACTTGACTGAAAAGTATGAAATTTCATAACGTTATAAATTGGTTAAACGATCTCATTTTCCTGGCAGGTGGATAGGTAGAGGTGGCCCCATTCCATGGCTATCTCGATCTCTAGACCTAAATCCCCTAGATTACTTTCTGTGGATGAAGGCTGTAGTTTACGTTACAGAAATAAATCCTTTGAAAGAATTACAACAGAGGATTCATTTAGCTGCGAATCAAATAAGACAAAATAATTTTGAAGTTTTGAGGTCTTTGCAGGCAATTCGATGTCGAGCTGAAAAATGTATTCGTCAAAATCTTTTTGAGCTAAAAATTACTATTGATACAAAGATAAGTTTTATTAAGTGTGGTTTTCAATTATTTTTATTAGTTTATTGTATTACTATTTAAATAATAAATTCCTATGAAAATAACAACTAGTAAAAAGTAAATAACTGAACTGTCAATGCAAATGACACCAAACGTGTTTTTGTTCTCACATCCCGCTACGATAGAAAATATTGACAATTTCGACTCCCGGTGATTAACAGATGTAACATTATTTTTAAACGGATTTTACACAAAAATGGAACATTCTATCAATACGGACAAAGAGTACCTTTTTTTACTAGGAATCTCTGAAATTTCATCGTTTTCAGTCAAGTCAAAAAAGTCAAAGCATAAAAAAGTTATGGTAAATTTTACCCCCTCCTCCCCCAGATTTGGAACGTATGTGATGAAAATTTGTAAATTTTGTTTTAGTAGTGGACTGGAGATAAGAGTTAAGCTAGTTATCAAATTTCATAAATTTATTGCAACTGGTTTCGGAGTTATTTAGAAAAAAACATCATCAGAGTGCAATAGCAATAAATCAACTTTGTCACAGCGCTGACTCACCCTGTATTTATTTTATATTTTTAATTGAATTTACACACGAGTCTATTAAACAAACGCTCAATCTTCAAAGAAAATGCTTTTCTCACAGCTATGAACATCGGCAGAAAGTGTTTTGCAACAAAACTTAGTAGTTACTGATCATTGATACATGGTTAAGACTTACCCATGAACTTAATGGTGACCAAGTAGGCACTCGTTGACATAAATCCCGCAAAATACGTATGATTACTACACAGGAATGTAGACCCAATGCCCTAGCCTGAAATTCAAAATCAATAAAGTTTTCTATTACCTAAAATTTTTTGAGGGTTCCACAAAAATGATTTTCAAATACTTGATTGGCAATTGTTTCATAAATAGTTAATGAAGTCAATAAAAAATAAAAATAATTTAACTACAGAAATGTAGAACCCTTTAAAAATTAAAAAAGTGTATGAGATGTGATTTTTTTTTCCGATTTACTAAATTTGTGTTATATATTAAATAAGGGAATAGAAGCAAAAAATCTAGTAAAATAATAAATAACTTAAGTGAAGTATAAACAAACATGAAACTCCGATTCCCTAATGTACAAATACTAATGCAAAAACTCACATCATCATAATACTAGTTCAAATTATGGGGAGTCTTAAAATAATCTATGGAAGTAAGCGCTGTGCGCACACGGTGTGAGAAGAGACACAAACCTGGAACCATTTCGTATGTCTGAGGGCTGCCAGCGCCTGGAGACACTTGCCGCGTGAGAGTACATCCCGGTCCAACCCGCCGCTCGCAGCTTCTAGACATCAAGAAAAGGGTGTTTGACCATCGTGCTCACCACTGCTATATCCCATTAGGGATAACAGCCGCAATGAGCCGGTTGGTCAAAAATCCTTAATCCCACACCACCTAAAATCAACTCTAAAACAACCATATAGTACAGTACATATATAAGTATTGGACTGCAATACGTAACCAGCCACAAAGCAAACAATAAATAAAATCACATTATTGTCTGTCAGTGCCTCCACTTTTGATTCTTCACACCTTGTAAGTATCAGTCGCACATTTCTGATGATTACACCATGTGTTCGGCGACTGATACACACTGTTGATAAACTGTAAATTAAAAAGTCCAATATTTATTAGTAACTGTCAAGGTTTAAGCTGTATGTCTAAAAATAATAATACATCGAAAAATATTAAAAATCTACACAAATTAGGACATTTTCTATAATAAATTACGAAAACGATAAGTAGGTAATTTAGAATTAAGTTTGGACAAAACTTAACGATTTTAGTAAACATTTGAATGGATGATTCAATCACGTTTCCTTTTTATAACACAATTTTTATTAACATTATTGACTAAGACCGGAAAACATTTAAATAATTTTTAAAGCTACAAAATTTTCAGTTATCAAAAACTGAAATATCACCTTTTATAAAGACCCTCTTGATATGCTATAAGTAGAACCCCATCATTTTATTTAAAAAACAAAGTATTTAAAGCCTACACATTTTGTAATCCACGAGACATATTCAAAAGAATATAAGCTTGGTGTGCAGGGATAATTGCAGAATCAATCGGTCATGGTCACTCAGTCACAGAAGTCAGTGTACAGAAACCAATTTTACAGGAAATCAAAAAAATTACAAAACTATTATAGTTTTAACTTCCCCTTGATGAATCAGTCGCGTTTAGCTTACTCATAAGTAAACCAATATAAGTATAGCATATAATAATTAATAAGTTTTTTTATCCAAATATTTAGTTTGAATATTACATAGAATAAAGCATGTTTATTTTATTATGTTTTTGTACCTCTGGATAGTATAACAAAGCTTATTAAAGGAAATAAAATACATACTCCAAATATGTATTATTCTGTCATTTGGATCACCACTGGTCCTACCTAGTCCAGATAACCGAGTTTTATGTGATTTCATATATGATTCATAAAAAATAACATAGAATCAAGTATTATTAAGAACGGAAATTGAAGTCCCGTTTCATCTAACAAAGTACTACAATATTCATATAGATGTCGTTACAGGAAATACGTTTATAGTAAAAATAGTAGGATAATTTCATTCATTCAAATTCCGGCAAAATACACCTAAAAAAAAAACGAGAAAATGCCAGGTGCACGCACACGTGCACGATAATCAGTTGTCCGGCCTATACGTCCATCCCACTCTCTTGCTATCTCATAATTGCATATGAAAAGAGAAGGGTAATAAAATAATAAAAACTCCAATTTGCGGCCGCCGGTTTTTTGTTCTGAAAATATTTCTATTTTCTATCTTCTACATATTATTATGTACATATTTACAAAAAAGGAGGATGGCAAGTGGTTGTACAAATTTATAATATTTGCAGCCAACTAAAAGTTTTATTTCATATTATTTTCTACATTTTAGTACTTATATGGATTCGGACCAGAGTAGGTGCGAATGTAATTATTTCTTGTATGGATCTTTGAGCTGTTATCTTTTATTGTTGCGTTGTGGCTGCGAAATATTTTATTTGTGGAGTTTACTATTTTTTATATGAAGGAAAAAACATTAACAGAGTAAGTATTACAATTTGCTAGGCATAGTTGTACTTAGTACTAAATTCAAGTAAATAATAGATATTAAAATAAATATGTAGGTATTGTATTTGATTATTTGAAAATAAAAATTACATATGCGACAATGGACTTTCCGCTTACTTAGCCGTAATATAAATATGACATATTGTCGTTGCAATGCACATACAGGCTGTTCCAATAGTGTGACAAAGTTTATAATTATTTTCAGTTATAGTTGTATAGGGCAAAATCTTCAGGCCAAAAACAAGATTTTCTGAACGTTTAATTCGGTCTGAAAATAATGAATAATGGAAATAATAATAAAATGTGAATCCGAGCAAGTAACTTTTTTCGTATCACTACTACAGGCAGTTATACTAAACTTTATCGCACTATTGTGGCACCCTATATATGACTAGATATATCATTATGGTAAATCAAAAGCATAATAGGTAAAAATGTATAATTATCTATGTTTATAACAAATATTATCTGGTAAAATTCTTTTCTTACTTTCAGATACGGAACCGGAAGAAGTCTATATGTTATTTCGTAATATACCTATAGTGGTGAAAACAACCCACTCTATGTAGAACAAATTAAGAAATATGAAGAATTATGGAAAAAATCAATGGCAACAAATTTGGAACAATTTTATAAAAATTGTATACTACCAGAAATAATATACAAAAATATTCCACAGGGAAAAAGATGTATGGATCCAGAATATATTATAGAAACTCAAATTAATAAAAAGAAATAATTTTATTTTATGAATTTTTAAATTTTTTCCTGTTCTACTGTACCTATTCTATTTATTTCTTTATTACTTTCATTTATTTACATATTTATTAAACTACACTGTTCCACAGAATTTCTGTTTATATTGGAGGTATTAAAGTACCTATAAGACAACTATTTTTTCAATTGAAGTGAACTGAATTACCTATTTCTCATAAAAAAAATTTAGACTCAAATCGTCCTTTTGTACATAATTCTTTACACATTTTTTGGACAAAATAAGTATATCGTACATATTTTTTATATTTTCTCATTATTATGTATATTCACAATTAAAATTCTATTTATATTAATATGCAAATTTTTTTTATCAAGAATTACTTAATATTAATTATTAAAAATATAATATTTTCCATTTCTGTTTATACCAAAGTAAGCCGCTTTATTCACAAATCGTAATTATAACGTAACTTTCCGTTATGAACAACTTTTCTTATTAACATTTTTTTTATATTATCAAAAACAAAAGCAGTTTATTCTTCAACGTTATTAATTTTGTTAAATTTCTGATCACCCTGTATATATATTTATTACAGTTTTTCATGACAAACGTATTCAATTAAAAAGCAAAATATTTTTTGTCACGAATTACTTTTTCTAGTAGAATAGAAAATAAAAATGTTTTCCCTCTTATCCACTAACCGTAGATACTAATATAGGTATATTAATTATAAATTATGGTTTTAAATAAACTAAAAATTGTTTATATTTCATATTTTCTAAAATTATATAATAGTATGGACTTGCACTGTTACTTATATACTTTTATACAAAAATATATCTAAAATGATCATGACATTCTTTAAATATTTACGTATCAATTAACAGAAATCATGACTACCAATTCAGAATCAGGTTATACCAAATTAACCACAATACAACAGCTGTTCGTTAAAAATAACCCGAGTCCATTCATAAATAAATTTTTACTAGTGCGACATCTATTACAAATCAAGCGAATTAAAGGTCCGATATAATGCTATTTATGAATGAATATTTTTAAATAATTTTATTCCAATATAACCTTTTAAATAATAAAGTGATGAACAAACTATGAAATAAAGTCTAATCAGTTTATGTATTAAAAGACAACTATATAAAAAATCGCATAATTCTATAATACTATGAAGAAATAATCGTTTATTTGTAGAAGTCCAAAAAACCTTCATATTTAGAAATTAATTTCTCACGAATTATTTACCTATCCCAATTAATTTTTGCTTTACTGTCTTCATTTATACTTTGCCAAATGTGATATGAAATTTTACTACTTTCTTCCATTGCTTTAAAAAGATATATTGGAATAAAAAAAGGGCTGTTTTCTATCATTTTTCGGTATAATTTAGGCAACCAGAGATGCATCAGTTTCCATCCTTAATTGTTACATGTTTGTTATTAATTCTACTGTTACATCACAGCATATGCTTTGACCCTGCTTTAAGTCATGCTATTTGTGTGTGGGACAGCTGTTATCAGGATAATGCAACAAACATCTTTTATACTACTAAAATGTTTATCATAGTACTCTGTGCCTTCCAACCATCTAATTATCAAATATTTTAAAACTTAAAGTATACAACATTTAAATCATTCTTAGTCTTAGTAAAGTGCAAAGTGGTTCTATCTACACTTTTCGCTTATTACATATTTCAGAAAACTGCGCTAAGGCTTTAGTAATAACTGATTTTCAATTTTACATTCATAATGAGAAACACAATGCCGCAATATTTTAAAGTTTTTTACAATTTATAGATTTAAAAATAATATGTAAACACAGTCTAAGAAGTGTCAGTATGTGATCTAAACAATTGAGGCAACCTGTGACAAATCCTGTAGTGTGATGTTTGCGTGGAGACTCACTGCAACAAGGCAATGCAACAGACTACAAATAGTACAGGTGCTGCGATTTTGCACATACTGCTAAACATAAACATTATATTTGACTGCAATTGCATAAATTAGTTGTCTTACTGTTTTAACCAAATAGAAATCATGATTATAAGGAAATTGTTACTTTTTTGGAAAAACTGTTAATGTAGATAGAGCCATAAATAACTACAAGCCATGTGACCGCTGAGCTTAGGCAACCAACATTTCACAGCTGGTACTCCCAACTAAAAATCCCTAAATTTTAGCGTCACCAATATTAACCCTTTCACTGCTCCAGACGTATATATTCGCTAAAAATTTATAGGGCTCAAACTGCTCCAGACGGATTAATTCGCATGAATAGTTAAATTGGATCAGGCTGCTCAAACCGTATATATTCGCAACCGTGCGCATAGTGACTCGGTTATTGCAATTAGTAAGGCGAATTTTTGCGGGCGAGCTTATACCGATTGTGACAAATATTTTTATGGAAAGAGGTACTGGTAATAGTACCAAGATTGTTCATGTTTCTTTCAGTTTCTATTTAGTACATATACTGTATTTTATTCAAAATAAAATCGTAAAATTTATCGTAAATCGTAATTTAACACAACATAATGTAAAACTATAAGTGGTCTAACTGCTCCAGACGTATATATTCGCACGCGATAAACAATCGCGCACGGCGCGGTAGCTACGTTCAGACGTATTGCGCAGCGAAAGGGTTAATTACTCATTTACAATGAACAATTACAAACTACGCTCGAGATAATGCAATCGCTGATTAGTTGAATAGAACTTCGTTAAAAATTACACCAATCACCAGCCGGTGAAACAAAATGTTGTTTCAATGTAATCTTGATCTTATTGTTTTAATTATACTGAAATTTAACTGCCAACGTCAAGGAAATAAAATTACTGTTCCAAACAAAATAACTGGTCACGTTGTTTTTAGTCATTTATGAAGCCTCTGTATGAGAAAATATGGTTGAGTAAAATATATGAAATAATGACTTCTAGGCCCACAAGAACTATCAGCAAGACAAAATTTCATAAAAAAAATTTGCAAAATAAAAAATTGAATTAGATGCTGCCGATCCTAGGGCCTTGAAGTGTTGCACATATATGCCAAATACCTTCTTTTGTAATAAATTAATAAGTACAAACAACACATTTGTAAAATTTTTCTCAGTTTTCAATTTTCATAAATAGGTACAAAAGAAATATAAATTTTGTCATAAATAAAAAAATGTATCAGTTGATTATGAAAAACAAAAATATATATATGCACAATGTCTCAGAATCGACAAGTCTCTATTTTAATATTTTATTTCACAAATTCCGTTCAAAATTTTTTAATGTGAAAATTCTATTTGTGAGCACAGAAATCATTCACAAAAAAAAACTGGTCCCATGCTTCTTTATGAAAATAAATGTGACTATATTAATTTTCACCAGCCGCCACTGTCTGTACATAAGACTAAATTTTACGAAAAAATTGTGCACTAATTTTCCTTAAAACTTATAAACCAATAAAGTTGTGCTCAGCTTATAAGGGCCGCAAAAAAATCCAAGCAGGATGATTTTTTCAGGGTTTCTTAGGGACTGCCTCCTGAGTATCCTACCAAAAGATCACACTCAAACTTCTGGTACGACTTGCGCTATGGGGATGGCTTCCTAAACATTTTTTTTGAACATGTTAAGTAGTCGAGATGATACATAATTTTAAAAAAGAAAAATTGTAATGCAATTCCTCCTCTTCAACCTTTATTAAAGTTACATAAAAATTTTTTACAAGACCAGTCCTGTGGTAAACGAATTTTTTGTCATATAATGCGCAGTAACTCGTTAAGTATTAGAGATACAAAAAAATAAGGAAAAGGTGTTCAGAATTTGATCCTCTACAACTTTTATCAAGGTCATTTTGCTCTAAAAAAATGTTTAGGAAACCACCCCCATAGCACAAGTCGTACCAGGAGTTCGAGTGTGATCTTTTGGTTGTATACTCAGGAAGCAGTCCCCAACAAACCTGAAGAAAAGTTCATCCTGTTTCGAATTTTTTTTATAAAATGACATCTTTATTGGATTATTAGAATTGACACTTATAAGAGCTACTAAGTCATCATTAACACAATTTATTATTCGCAGTATACACATTTTTTTTTAATGGATGGTTTAACTTTTATATGGATGGTCTGACTGATGTCATCTTAAAGAAAAAGACAATTACAATTTCAGTGAAACAAATTTTGATATAGATCTATCTCTAATAGTGAGAGATTTGACAAATTGAGTGAGTGCTACAAACATAATTTGTTACTACAATTGCAAGGAAGTCAAGTCCTCTAGCACATTGGGCACCGGTTTAGGTTATACATATTACCCTTACTTTTAGAGCTAGACCCATTAAAGTCTACAGGCTGTTACAAATCCACTCCTCACTACAGGGATTTCGGAAACAGTAAGAGATACGAAGTAGCTTAAATGGGAGCAAAGTTGCATAATCAGGGGGACCAACATAATGCCTCTAAAAAATCAAGACTAACATGATTAATTTTCGAACCATTTGAAAAAAAAACTGAAATTTTGGAAATCCTTTGTTTCATTTCAGCTTTGTTTGAGCTGATATTGAAAAAAGAACACTTTCTCATGGCAACTTTTGCCCTCTATCAAATGGCATAATCAATTTTTATATGTAACGTTTCGTCTCTCCAGGAACATCATCAACTTCATTTTTTTAAATACGACCCTGGAAATTTTATTAGATTTTTTGCAAGCTTTGATGACCCCGAACTCTGTACTGCCTCAGCCCGAACCAGATTCAGACGTTTTGTCTCAAAAAATTTGTCTCCAATGTCTCAAATTTTTTATTTAGATTTATATGTTTATGGAATTATTGTACACTCCAAGTGTCAATAGACCCTGTGAAATCCACCTAGTTACTTAAACTATTACCATTGACGGATACGAATATATTGAAGACGAATTTTTCGAGACAAAACGTCTGAATCTGGTTCGGGCTGAGGCAGTACAGAATTGGGGGTCATCAAGGCTTGCAAAAAATGTAATAAAATTTCCAGGATCGTATTTAAAAAATGAAGTAGATGATGGTCCTGGAGAGACGAAACGTAATTGAATACACCATTCGATAGAGAGCAAAAAGTTGTCATGAGAAAGTGTTCTTCTTTTTTCAATATTATTTCAAACAAGGCTGAAATGATTTAAAAACGGATTTCCAAAATTTAGTTTTTTTTTTCAAATATTTTGAAAACTAATCATGTTGGCCTTGATTTTTTAGAGGCATAATGCTGGTCCCCTGATTATGCAACTTTGCCCCCATGTAAGTTACTTCGTATCTCTTACCATTTCCGAGATCCCTGTAGTGAGAAACGAATTTGTAACAGCCTGTATATTAGTGTATACTACTGCAATCATAAAAGTTATATGCAAGTTAAGTAAAGATACATATGATTGAAAATAATTAAGTTTCTTATATCTAAAAAGTGACAATCTGCGACAATAATGCAATGGTCCTTATCAGCTTGAGCATTTCCTGTCATCCCTGGATGTTAAACCAGACGAGTCATATAAAACTTAAAGAGTATTTCACAAAAAAATACTATAATTATTTCATATACAGAATGTTTCGCTTTGGGTAAATCAAACTTTAATCACAGATAACTAAAATATATTGAGATTTTTCTATTAAACCAGTCTTATCTCGTACCATTTTTCATGTACAGGGCCGTATTGATTTGTTTCCAAAAACACAGTTGGCAACACTAAATTATAGAATTGCTTATGCAATACGCCATTCCAAATTTAATTTAATCAGTTTATAAATAACAAAAATATTTTAAAAATGTAAATTTGAAAACCTACCATCACGGCCTTTAACATGGCAACGATAGGAGGTAAAACGTTTTTAAGAAAAATCTTAATATACTTTCTGAGTTCCATTTGTGACCAAAGATATAGTTTATATGCAGAAAATAATTTTATTTGCAGATGTAAATGGTAAAGATAAAACTCGAAATTAGACAAAAATTTTCTAAATAGTGAAAACTTAAGTAACAAATAATCAAAAGTACATATTAACAACTTTTTTGGTATTTTTATCAATTTATAAGTATTATTAAGAAATCTTATGGATTTATAAATTACCAATAGTTTTTCATATCTCAATGAAATATGAAAACTAAAAGGACTGAATCGTGATTTATTGAAGGGAAAGTTTTGATCAAGCATACTAAAATAGTCGTGTTAAAAAGCTACACGATTATATTGGAATCAAGGATTGAAAAGGAGGGATTTGGACTGAAGAAAGGTAGGGAGAGAGGAGAGGGGAAAGAGAGGGGAGGGAGAGAGAAGAAACAGAAATAGAGAAAGAACTGGGAAGAGAAAGAAGCCAGAGTGTTTTGTAAACATAGAGCCAAACAACAAGAATAAATGCGAAGAAAGAAGTTTCTTTGAACATGGGCCTGAAAATACTTAAGACTTGTAGCTTGAACTATCAAAAACATTTTTTTAAACTACTCCTAATAACCAATCAGATTCAAAAATGAATTGAAACACTGTTAGAGCACAAACATTCTGCAAGAAATTTGCTGGGACGAAAGCAAAAGATGCTGTTTGGCTGGCGAATAACAGCAAGAATTGCAGTATGTAGTTAATACATATCAACCTTTGTCGCTAAAAGCATTTACCCATCTCATACCCATATAGGGGAATAATTTTTTCTCAATTACAGTGGTGTAGATATAGATGAAAAAAAAATCTAAATTTTCGATAAAATAATATTTTCTGAAAGAACATTTCAAAAAAAACACAAAGAAGGTTGCTCGCTACCAATATCCATGATTTGCTTCATTTCCAAGAAAACTGGCAATAAACTTTTCACACTTTGGTAATGTATTATACTAATGATTAGTAACTAATTGATTAAAGCAAGGAAAAAACAACATGATGCTGAAATCTGTTCTTTCTCAGATATCAGTATGTAATTTTTCATTAGTTCCAAAGTTTAAATAGGCCTTAAATGTAGCATGAAATCATTTCAGCACTAATTTTCAACTATCTTTTTTTCTTATTTTAATTATTGGTGTGTTATTAAAATTTCTATAAACTTTTATGTCCAATTTTCTCAAAAAATCATACAATTGTTGTATCTTCTAAGACGCTCCTTCAGAAAAACATTTCATCAAAAAAGACCACTGTAATTTAAAAAAAAAGATTTTTAGTAATACACTTGCCACCACAATTTTCTATGTATTTTTAAATCTACGTTCATAGGCCTATTTCTGCTTAAGGAGGTTTATCTGATTTGGAATTGACAAATATTCATAAAAAAATTAATATAAGTTTATTTAACATGAAGAAAATCCTCAAAAAAATTATGATTAGTTTGGATACCCAAGAGACGAGATATTAATAAAATAATTTTTCACGATTTAGTACAAAATTTAGTAGAATGCAGATTTTTTTAATCTTTCCACTTAGAATGTGCAACAATCGACGAACAGTTTCCACAGCAACTTGTATAAATAGGAAACCGATATTTAAGGAACCATATGACAGCTCATACAAATCAATTAGGTACTTGTAAGATATATAATTTATAATAATTCTCCTTCAAACTGCTGTCGTTGACTAGCTTAACCTCCATATGCGTGATAGCGGCAACGGCGCGGTATCGACGTAGCATATTATTTGAAATTCGCAGGTATCCAAACAGAATGATCGAACGCGAGCGAGCGAGCGAACTCCGGGCCGAGCACGCCAGCCAAGCGCAACGTTGCCAAATCTAAAGGCCTACTACTTTAGTCACAAGCAAATCTACAGAAACTCTCGTTAGAGTTTAGACGTACCCGTGTATCCGATAAACCTCCTTAAGATGGCATTTCCCATTTCCCTTTTATTATACCCTATTTTAAAAACACCCTGTATAAAAGCGCGATCTCTGAAATGGATAGGAAGGTCATGACGAGACGACAGATTGAAATTCAAGGATAAACGAGTGACAAACAAACGAACACAAAATGCAGATATAGAAAATAGCAAAAAAAAAAATAACAGATCAGCGTAGGTCCACAATGATCTGTAATAAAATAAAATACGGAAGGTAATTTACCTCATTAAATGAATATTACTGCTATTTTTATTTTTTTTTTTCTTAACTTTATCCTGTATGCTCCATAACATATAAAACTTAATTAATCAACCAATATCGAGATTCATATGACCCCCTAGATCTCCCGATTTGAATGTTTATGTATTTTTATAAGGTTATTTTATACAAAACATTATTTAATGGTACACAATTCTAATAAAAAGATACTACAATTATACATTGGGAATGCTGCACAACATATTTCAAATGGAAGATTTTTTTTTAATTTTGGAAAAAGTTAAAATACAAGAGAACGGAAAGTTTTTATTAACTAAAGAAAGTTTATATGAAATTAAGTTAATTGATTTATTCCCACAAATTTAAATATTTTTGTAACACACACATTTTAAAATTTTTGTTTAGACAAGGCTAAATTAAAAAAAAATTAGGGCTGAAGAATTTGTCTCAATAATTAATATAGAGGCACGCCGTAATAATGTTCTCACATAAACAAATGAAAAATACTCGACATATCTACAATTCAGGCAATGCAAATATGTATTAAAAACTCATTTCCATAAATATAGTCTAGTAACAAGTAGTAGTTTTTTCATACCATAAAGATCGTCATTTAGTACTTCATTGCATCTGCAGTTTATAAGTATCGACAGAAATAAGAAAAATTACTTAATAGTGTTTACCAAATTACCACTAAAATCGACGTATCATAACTTTAACACAACTTAAATGACAGTACTTCCTAAAAATTTATCACATTAAAAATAAAGGTATAGAAAAAAACCAGCTTAAACCCTGGATGGTACTGTACGCTCAACATTCACCCACATTTGCATACAATTGTTACCTTGTTCCCTCATTATAGGACTGGTAAACTGTACAAGTACAGTCAAACCATCCCCAGCAACAGTAAGGCCAGCTTCAGCAGCATTTATTGTAACAGTATATGTGTTTTCTGCAGCAACTTGCTTTAGAGCTGCCGGCAAAAGTTCTACAACCTTTTTAAGAAGGGTCAGGGTAGGTTTATCTGCACAAAGAACCACCAATTCAACATTTGTGTCTCCTCGAAGTAAAAGACCTTTAGCAAGATGTCCAACTCTCATAACACCTTTCAAAATCCTATTAGCGTCACGATCTTGTTGGAAAGAGAATCTGTAAGAAATAAAACTATTACCACATAAAATATAATGTAACTAACACAGAGACCATGTTGACAAAAAAACTAAGCATTCCCCAAATAAAAAATTTGCAAAAAAAACCTTGTTCTGAAACACATAATTTTCTAAATGTATTATAATTTGTGATTAAAGATTTTTTTAAAATAGTTCATCCACAAAATTTGATGCAGTGAAGTAATATATTTACAACTTACAAAAGATATAGCTGATATACTGTCAACTAAAAATCCCTAAATCTTAGCATCACAAATAACGATTTGTTTACAATGAACAATGATAATGTGATTGCAGGTTGGTTGAATAGAATCTCGTGAAACATTACACTAATCACCAGCCGGCGAAACAGAATATTCTGTTTTAATGTAATTTGATCTTATTGTTTT
Organism: Anoplophora glabripennis; assembly: GCF_000390285.2. Classification (NCBI taxonomy): domain Eukaryota; kingdom Metazoa; phylum Arthropoda; class Insecta; order Coleoptera; family Cerambycidae; genus Anoplophora; species Anoplophora glabripennis. The sequence continues at coordinate 102,686 of NW_019417083.1, forward strand.
AATAATTTCTAATTTTACCGAAATTTAATTGCCTGAAAAAAATGCAACGAAGAAGGAAAGGCGACAAGTTCTTAAAATGTCTATTATGGACAAATGAGGCAGAATTTACGACATAAGGAATTTTCATAACATATTTTAGTGTGTTTGGATAGCAAAGATGGAAATTTTAGTTGAAAAAATTAGTTGAGTTAACTGATTATTGACTCATTCTTGTGTATTTCATTTAACATTATTTATGCATTGCTGTTCGAGTTTTCTATCAGATAACTTGTTAGGTACTATTTCATAATTTATCTTATTTAAAAGAATAATTAAATTTTCGTTAGGTATGGGATGATAGGGCTCCTGGCAAACACTCATTCAATAAAAGTAACATGTCATGAGATTTGATAATGCATACTGCAGTTCCTAGTTTGTGTAGGTGCTGCAGCTAACAGGCACGGATTGAGATCACACTAGTTTGTTCAACTGGGATATGGAAATTATGAAGGTAAAATAAAAATCAGTTTTCACAACGTAACTTGAGAAAACAAAGTTATGCGTTTCTATAGGTCAAAGTAGCATCTGTATAAATATGACCCCCACTCAAAGTTACACCCCATATAACAAATGAAGACATGAAGACAAGTGATGATCGAGGTTTGTATATACTTTTTTACTTATTTTTACTTACTTATATATATAGTTCTTTTCATACATATAGTAGACATAAAAAATGTCAAAGCCTGCCGGTAAGTGTGATAGGGGGAGAGTAGGGCAAGACAATTTTTAAATGTCCATAGAAAATAAATGTTATAACAGCTAATTTATTTCACAAATCATAATGCTCTTATCAGGTACACTCATCTAGATAAATTGAATACAAAATTAATAAGAAATAATGTGATATTAATCAATAATTACGTATCTTGTCAGGTATTCAATTTAAAGGTTGCTGCGCTTTACCCTAGGTGGGCGGGATTTTGAATCGCCGGACGTGGACCCTGTATAGCCGATGTGTAAAAATATTCCCTAAATGAATAATTGCTAAATTGAATGAAATTAATTTATTTAGATATTTACGTTTAAAATATTAAGTCATGTTCCGAAAATATAAGAATATGCTGATAGTAGAGTGCCCGCTTTAATTTATTTTCACTTCTGTGGGCGTCGCGGGGTTACAAGCTGAATTATATATAAAATTGAAGCTTATATCTTACTAAATCAGAAACCGAAGGTAATAAAAAAATAACGCGGGCAGAAGGGCAGTAAAATCAAAAAACGAGTTATGACCACCGGCGGATAATACAGCACATTGGCTATAATTCTATATAAAAATCAACTTATATTTTGTACAGCATATATTTTTTATTAATTTTTGAAAGTTGCTCTTAACGTTGAGTCTTATGGCAGAATAAATTTTTAAACTGGAATATCTCGCTTCGAACACGTCGAAAATCTTACTTAAATTCAATATTTTTTTAGTTCCCACGCCATTTACCGGAAAACAGAGGCCTTAATCGAAAAATTTTACTCTTGCAAAATGTTTATTTCATCAATTTGAAAGACAACAGCGTTTAATTCAAAATTTTTGCTTCAATAATAAACAATATATGAATAAAAATACAAAATAAATCATTTTCGACTGGCCGGCGGACGGCTGGCTACTTCGCTTCCCCACTTCGCCAAAGTTGCATCTGTCTCACAAATCTTCATAGCTCCATCTCGTACTGTGTTACATTTTATTTTGATATTTCTTATCTTACCGGAATTGAAGGTGTGCCTTTTTGTAGCGGTTTTCTTATGTGTTTATATTTTCAAAAATATAGTTTTATGGGTGAATGCATATAACGAGTTCAGTACCTAACCTGGTTAAAATCTTAATTTTTCACTTTTTAAAAAACTGATAATGGTTGGCGTTTAGTGTTATAAACAAGGATAATCTTAAGTGAGAAATTTTACTTTAGTTAACTGTAGGGAATTCCACATTCCAATTATAGATTTTTTATCAGAATTTAGCACTGCACGAAATGAAACGTTCTCCAACTGATAGTACTAGTTCTGAGAACGAAATCGGCTTACACGTAAAATTCAAAACGCAAAAAATGTATAATATGTAAAAAAATTGGAGGTATTATAATCGAATCAACGGATAAAACTTCCTTTACTTTTATGAATTCCACTAACAATAAGATTCGGAGTGATATAAACAAAGAGGTAGATGAGGACATACAAAAAGTGTGATTGTTGATTGTGATACAAACAAAATATTGAAAGTTTAAGGAAAAGAGTGGAAAGACTGAAAGAGTACAGAGTAGCTGGTATTGAACCTCCACCACTTCCTGGTAATCACTTCCTAAGGGTAGCTTTGACATAAATAAATGTGTATTTTGCCAGAAGCTGTCTCCTGGGAAGACATTATCCCAAGTTATGTCTAAAAATATAGAAACTAAAGTAAAAACATTGCATCGATCTCTTCAGAAGTTTTAGAAAGAATAGGCTCCAATGATTTAATAGCAATGGAGGTAAAATATCATGTGAATTGCCTAATGACAGAATAGAATAAAAAAAATTGGGAAAACAATTTGGTAAACCACAAACACTTAAATGGAATTGGTACGGATGATTTTTCAGAAAATATGTTCAAGGATATTCAGATCATTATTATAAAACTATATTAAAAAAATTCTAATATTACGTCAGTAAACACTTTAAGAGGTTTGTTAGCATCGTCTTCAACAATTGCAAATCTGCTTCCGACTGAAGATACTTTGCGATTCCATTATTTGAGGACCTATTATCAGTCAATTGTTTAGAACTCTGTTCAAAATTGCCTTGTATTGCCGACTGTGGATAGAAAAATTGATAAAGACATTTGAACGTTCTTCATGTGGATGCAAAAACGTAAGATAATAAGTAGCAACCATTTTTGTAGTAATAAAATTTAAATTTTCTTAGATTGTGGAAGCAAGGTTTGCACTTACAAGAAAAGTAATATGGGTTGAATTTGGTCCTGTAAAAACATGGCTCAAAATCTTGCAAAAAGTTCGATGAGAAACGTGACTTGGATAAATAGTGTTTTTTATCTGTTAATCATGTTCTTAATTGTTAATAAAAAGGACTTTTTTTATGTATATATTTTATATACAGGGTCTCCGGTTCATGTTTCAAAAAAAACTTGTGTGCAAGTTCCTCATGGGAAAATAATAGGAGTAGTTCATGTGAGTTTACAGAACCGTTTAGAAATGTAATAAATATTGTCTTTTAACATATATTTTTTTCTATTGTAGATACCCCTCCAATTACCTGTATTGGCGACACTTCTTTTCAGAAAGAAACCGCTTGCACATTATTATTGTTAACGCACAGTAGATATTTATTCGTCTACAAATTTTGACATTTTTATCTTTAGCCGATTTAAAGATACCTAATTAAGAAAAACCATTTGGAAAGTAACAACTTCAACACACTGTATCTCAGGGCGTCTAAGAAAAAAACTTTACATGAACTACCCTTATTATTTTTCCATGAAGAACTTGCACACAAGTTGAACATGAACGGGACACCCTGTATATATTTATTAACTTTTAAATCTAATTATAAAAAAAATCGTATTTTAAATCTGTAGAAGTGAGACATAATTTATTTTACTAATTTTGGATATATTTTTCAAATTTGTATGTAGTAGGGTTATCACTACTGACACTGACTAGTACGTATCGAAGTAATACGAAATGGAGCTATGGAAATTTGTGAGACAGATGCGATTGTGGCGGAGTGGGGACGCGAAGCAGCCAGCCGTCCGCTGGCCGTTCGAAAAATTACTTGTTTTGTATTTTTATTCATATCTTGTTTATTATTGAAGCAAAAATTCTGAATTATACGCTGTTGTCTTTCAAATTGGTGACAAAAACTTTTTGCGAGAGTAAAATTTTTCAATTAAGGCCTCCGTTCTCCGGTAAATAGCGTGGGAACTAAAAAAATGTTGAATTTCAGTAAGATTTTCGACGTGTTCGAACCGAGATATTCAAGTTTAAAAATTTATTCTGCCATAAGACTCAACGTTAAGAGCAACTTTCAAAAATTGATAAAAAATATATGCTGTACAAAATATAAGTTGATTTTTATATAGAATTATAGCCAATATACTGTATTATCCGCCCGTGGTGATAAATCGCTTTTTGATTTTACTGCCCTTCTGCCCGCGTTATTTTTTTATTACCTTCGGATTCTGATTCAGTAAGATATAAGCTTCAATTTTATGCATAATTCAGCTTGTAACCCCGCGACGCCCACAGAATTGATTTTTAAGCATATTTAACGCTGCCGGGCACTCTACTATGAATTTGCATACACTTATTTAAAGAATAATTGCACTATTCGCTTCATTCTTGAAATGTACGTTGTCCATTTTTGGTACAATACTAAACGCCGAAACATTTGGCAATACAGCTGGGCTGGCAACAAAACAGATTCTGAACATCTCTCTAAGACATACGTTGTTCTCAAATTCCTAATGTGAGACAGAGACAATCAACAATTAGACCCGGTGAACTTATTACTTTAAATTTCTGATAGTTCAGTTTGCGCAGTACAGGGCAGGAGTTGGTGCTGCAATGCCGTCATTCTTATTTCTTAGAGTAGAGTTTGAGTAGTGATTTTTGTTTTATTACAAGTTTTTTTTATTGGTAACTTTTGTAATTCACTGCAATTGTTTTCAATTTATAGCCATTGTGTAGTAGTGTCTGCTGTGAATTGTTTGAAGGGAGACTTAAATATTATATTCTGTAAACTTTGCCTAAATACGACCCTGTTCTGCTAGGCAGACAAGTATTTGCGACCCTGTTTTTGTCGTTATCGGCAAAATAAAAGTTTTTTATTTCTACAATATATATGAAAAGAACTATACTTCATTATAGTTTGTGCACTTTTTTGTGGGACACCCTGTATTACATCAACAAATCGATTTCCCTGTATCAAATTTGTACATCAACAAATCGATTTCCCTGTATCAAATTTGTACCACATACTTGTCTCATTTAAATGTATTTTTAACTAAAACTAGAAATTAATCATATCGTGAGGACCGTGCCCGTGGAAAGCATATGAACATTGTTTTTTTTTAATTGGTAAGTAGTCATAAGTAGGTTAAGAGGAAAATACAACTTTACAATAAGAAATTTGTTTTCACGATAATAACCAGAAGAAAAAGGATATCGTCCAGTTCTACATTGGTTAAATATTCAACTAGCGTGAATATGCAGTGTTTTATGTGCCATCACTCATAGGAAGATTTCCGATAGGAACTTTATGTCTAATTTTTGGATGAGAAAAATTCCCTCAGCTGATGGCCCAAATTCAAATTGTCAAAACTTAAAAAAATGGGCAGCAAATATGTATTTACTCCTAACTATTAATAAAAGACTAGTGTAAATTCGTTAGTATATCTGTCATAATCAGTTGACACGTTTGCTGCCTATGCCAACATTGTCGGGGCTCGCGTTCGGCGACTAGTGCCCCCACTGCATGTGTGTCGGCACTGACAGTTGAGAATATAACCACCTGCTTAGAAGCATGCACCACGGGAGATCCGGGAGATTTATTTTATTACAAGAAATGGCGGACAATGCAGTTCCAGCGCCATCTGGGACATAACAACTTAGAATAAGAAACCCAGAAAAGCTTACTGAAAATGAAATGCTGGCTTTGACATATAGTGATTCGGATGAAGAACATTTTCAAAATTCTGGGTGCGAGTGGAGCGGAGCAGAAGAATTAGTGGAAGATTTTGCAGATGATTTAGGCGATCCACTGGAGCCACCTCTACACATTCAAAACGAGGAATTAGACCCTGATTTGTGCAATATTATCGTTTGTCGCCGATACTTGTGCGTCAGTGGGCACTAGGGATAATATATTTTTAACCAGTGCCCCTAAGGCAACATACGCTATGGTGTATTTTTTGTAAAAAAAAAATGAAGTTTTTAAACTTTAAAACAATATGTTTCTATATTTTTATAAAAATTGTTACTAATAATCCCAAATTAGTTGATTGGGATAGCCGAATTACATACGGTATTTGGGCAGCGAAACCTCTTAAAGTTAACTTGAAAAAAATATGTTGATACTAAAATTACATACATTCAAAATTGAAACTTACAATTGATTGTCCCTTCCATCCTCCTTTTGCTGATCACTATTCTTTTCAGCATCAGTTTTAGCAGCAGTGCCAGAGTCTGTTTTAGCAAGTGCCTGCCCTGCTGCAGCAGCTTGTCCTTCTTTGGGTTTGGCTTCTGCCAATTGATCAGAAACACTTTTAAGAGCACGTTCAGTGTGTGAAACAATACGCTGAATAGCCTGTAATTCTTCTTCTTTGGGATAAATCTCAGAATGACGAGCCATGACATGGCGATCATCACTAGATTCTGTCCTACGAGGCATTCCACCTTGGAAGTACTAAAAAAAATACATTTTATAGATTTAAAATATACAAAAATTATAACTTACAGGAGGTGCTCCACCTGGAAATGGTCTTCCTCTTAAATAAGGTCCCATATTTCCACGTCTTGCCATTTCCATATACTCTTCTTCATATCGTCTTCTGTCTTCCCAATACATGCCCTCTTCATCTTCTGGCATGTTATAATGCCTACGTGCCCAGAATTCCTCTCTTAAAGCCTAAAGAGATCAATTTTTATTAAATAGTTCAAGTTTATAAATCACATAAAATTGATGTCAGAATAGTCAAAACCCAAAATTCTACCACCTCTAAGTCATTTGGGGTGAAGATATTCTGTACTGATCTACGACAACCTTAAAATTTTGCAAAATAATAATTGTTTTACAAAAGGAACAATTGTCGTAAACAGAACACAAAGCTTAGTTTTTCTAATATAAAAAAATATAGTACTTACAGCCCGGCGCATTTTTTCTTCCTGTATCTTTCTTTGGCGAAGAGAAGGCTTCACATCTACTACAAGATCAGGATTGACTTTCTTCTTGTACTGTAATCTATGTCTTCTGCCCTTCATGTGCATTTCTTTAGCATTTGGGTCGTTAAAACGACACTCGCACAACTTACAATTAAAACTAATAACCTATAAATAGATTGGTGAATTATTAATTTTTTTGCCAATCTCATTTCAAAAATCTTCACTTGTTTCTAATTTAAATCACATTTAATAGATTAATTGAATTGTTCTATAATTTAAATATTTAAATATTTCCATATTTGAGAATTAAGTGGAAAAATGATCTGATATAATCTACATTATGTTCAATTTTATCTAAGAACAGATGGTGTAATAAAATTGAACTAGATTTGGATGATGATTTGGCAGGAGTATATCGCATAACTTTTTTATTTGCCACTTTTTTAAGTTCTACTATAATCTTGAAAAATATATCCCATTAATAGGCAGAAAAAAATGTTAAAGTTGTACAAATCGCCCTGAGACACCAGAATATTATATCAGATCAAACAAATGAATATTGAAAAGATCCCAAAACAAAAAGACAATATTATTGTCTGAGTTTAACCTAACAAATGTTATTTTTAACACATTCAATTAAAACAAGTAAAAATCTTTTATGGTATGAAATTGTGCTAATATAACTTACACAAACATACGGTGTGCATTAAAATCTGTATCATGAGAAAATTTTAATTAAAAAAAAAAATTGGTTTTTGTTCAATTTTCTTCATCAGCCAAAATATTACGATTTTCAAAAGAAATGCAATAATGTTTGTTTCACAATTTTGAAAAAAGTTTAAACTTCTATACCCACATACCAATTTTCAGTAAAACTTTTTTCCTTAAAGATTATTTAACCATATATATTTTATTCAATAATTTATATTCATGAATAAATGTTCCAAATATTTTTTTACAAACGGATGTTTTAATAAAAATTCATTATTCTTAATTTAATACTGCCGAGCCTCAGTCGAAGAGTCCTAAACCAAACAGGAGTTCTGTCAGACCATTGCAGATTTAGGAGGCATTTAAGTTTAATAGGAATTGAGGACCCTTTATGCCTGAAACGTGGAGTAGGGGAGGACACCCCTGTCCACCTTCTGGGACACTGTGCAGCCTTTGGGAGGTTAAGACACAAGTCTCTGGTGCTGAAGAACTGCAAGGGGTTGAGGTGAGGGATCTTCCATGGATCAAAATCCTGGTGTTCATTGGGGTGTCTGGTAGGTTCCAAAAGGGTCAGAGGCAGAGAGTGGACAGGTGATGGGACGGTGGGGTAGGCAAAAGGGGCCCACTTGTGGCCTAGTTGCCAAGTTGAGGTCGCCCCTTTCACTACTACTACTACTAATGTAATGCAGAGCGTATACAGGGTGTCCCACTAAGGTCTGCGAGGTACGATATTAGGAAAAGTATAGGCCCTAGAGCTTCGGGAAAAAAATTGTCTTTCATAAAGTTTAGGTCGTTTCATGTTTTCTTAAAAAAAAGTGAAATAGCAGGATAAAACTTTTTATAGGTTAGTTTGAAGAGCATAAAAATAGCTACACTTTGACGCCAAAAAGAGTTCGATATCTTTTTTGTTATCAAGTTCTTTGCAAATTAGTGAGCAAAAAATAAATAATGATATTAAATTGAGGAACACGAGGCTAACGAAAAGATATTTAATTACCAAAACAAAATGCTTTTATAAAAGAACCCATGCAAAGTGAGTCAATAACGATCTTGAAAATAATATTAACAAAAACAATAACAAACAGATATTGATATTATGTAACGAAAGAACCATTAAGTTTTAACAAAAGTAAAGATGTTTATAAATGCAGTTAGCATACTATTATTTTCAATGCATCTTGTATGCTTTATCGCATATTTTCCGTAGTGGTAGGGCGAGTTTGAAACACATTTTAAATTTTTCCCCAAAAATAAAAATCAATAAGGGGAAGACCCGGGGACATATGCGGCCACGGAAATAGACTTCCTTATCCGATCCAACCGTTGGGAAACCTTTCATCCAAAAAATCGAACTTTCTGAGAAGTGTGTGTGAAAAGGTCATGCTGAAAACATGTTTCTCCTCGTTGCTAATGGAACCCCATCTAATAATTGGTAATTGGTTTGTCAAAAAATCCAAATAGATATCGCCATTTAAATGTCCATCAATAAAATAAGGTCTTACCGTCTAAAATTCCAAGATACCAATGCAGGTATTCCAAGGTAAGATACTGAGCCAGCAGTGTTAGGAACATAATATTGTTTCTTTTTATAAATACATTTTGTTTTGGTAATTGAATGTCTTTTCATTAAAGTCGTGTTCCTCAATTCATTGTCATTACGGCAGAATCTCTAATCTAGCACTTCATTACACCGGCATGTCCAGTAATTTGGCGTTATTTTTTTTGCATTTATCTACCATCTTTAAAGAATACAGTTTATACAGTTACAGTTTAATTGAAAGATACAGATTCCAGAAAAATAAAAATATTACAATATACATATATATGCACACACAAATGTAATATGTATGTATATATCGTCCCTCTTAACACGTAGGGGCGTATAATCCAAGAAATGGATATACACATACACCTCTACGTGATAATAGGGACGAACCAATCTCTTCGTTAATAAAAAATTAAAAGTAACGTTTTTTAATTTAATACTCTTTAGATTATACATATTCCATTAATTAGAATTTTCCAGTACTCCGGCACTCTTAAGATTTTAATTGTGCCAGATTAATGAGATTTTACTGCATTTATTTCTTGCTCAGTAATTTGCGAATAACTTGATAACAAAAAAAAGATATCAAATCCTTGTTGTTGTCAAAATGTAGCTAATTTGTATCCTTTTCAAACTAACCTATAAAAAGTTTTATAATCTTGGATAAATAGCGCTAATAAATAACTAAATAGACAAGTTGTTCTTTTTGAAAATTAGTATGTGTACGAAATTTAAAATCCAAAAACAACAAACATTTCTTATTAGACATATAAAGAAAAATGTGGTTGCTTTTATGGTCACTTAGTAATTTTTAAGCAAAAATTTTGGAGTTGTTTTTCAAAAATTAATAAAAAAAAAATTCCCATATAATACGGACTTTAATAGTGAAAACGGTACATACAAAGCCTATTTCTTGAAACACATCATCGCTATTCTATTATTTATTGATTATTCTAAGTGGGAAGTTATATAAACATATTCATAATTTGTACATGTTAAAAAAAATGTTTTTTTTTTATTAATCACGGCTAAATGTACACAATTGTATCTTTTTTTGTATGATTAAAATTTTGACAATCAGATTTCACTAATATTTTATAAATTACAAATTTTTCACAAATGTAACAAACATCCATTATTCGTCTTATACAGGGCTGGAAAATCCACATGGTCCATCTGCCTTTACATAGAGCGACAAGGTAAAGTAAAGAAATCCGTGCGATAGACAAGGATGGCTATAGTGAAGACGTTTCATAATCTGAATAGTCACCGCCCGTTTCGGGTTAGAAGTGGGAGTTACTATTCAGATTATGAAACGTCTTCAATGTAACCATCCTTGTCTATCGCATATAAACTTAAATTGATATATGTATGGAAGCTTTTTCTTATCTTGGCAGAAATTTATAAAATAACAATACTGTCTATACAAGTGCAAAATATTTTAGAGGGTGGTTGCCGAAGTTATTTTGTGAAAAAAAGTTCGTTTCCAAGATACAGTGTTTAAATTTTAATTTTTTTATTTATTATTTTTATTAATTATTTCAAAGAGTTTTAAAGATATCGACTCAAAATTTGATGGTTGTAAATTGTGTTTTTAAGATATAGCAATTTTTCTGATAAAACTTAATTTTTATTATTTTATAGAATACCAATATTAATTAATAAAATGAACTCAAAATGGAATGACAAATTATGCACTGACAAGTTGACACAATGTGGCAGTTTATTCCAAAGCCCTCTCGTGTGACCGAAAATAATAAAAATTAGGTTTTTTCAGAAGAACATGCTTAATAAAAGTTGAAGTGGACCTACATGTGAATAAAATACAGGGTGTTCCATTTGAAAAATTTGAGAAAATCAAGTTTGAACTTTCTAAAAATGATGTATTATAAAAAACGCCTTGTATAATATATCAATATTAGCTAATATAGGAGCCTTTGTCTAACATTTACCTATAACTCTGTCAAATATTTTTGCTCCAAGTGTTAGTAGTTGAAAGTTAATACATCTTCGAGGTCATGTTTTTTCCAAAATTCGAAGAATTTTCTACTTAACTTGGCAACTAAAATGTTAAACTGTTTATGTTGTCATATAAAGAATCCATATGTTTAAAAATATACAGGGTGTTTAATTTAAAAAATGTAATATTTGGCATATCCCGTTTTTACTCATCATCCTGTATGTTTCAAATTCATTTTGTTGTTTAGGTTTCTTGATTCTGTACAACTTTTATATAAACTTTTTTTCTATATTATGAATAGATAGATAGATAGATAGATAGATAGATAGATAGATATTTTTTATTTAATCACATTACAAAACTGTTTGTGACAAGTCATAAAAAAAAGTACCAGTATGCTGCTACAAACCAAAGAACAATAGTTTAAAACATACATACAAGATTAAAAAGGAGGATAACAAGGGAGTTATTTGACTTTCTCACACTAATGACCCACCTTGTATATTCACCATATCCATTGCGAATTCTTCACGTGCATTTAACAGTAATTTTTTTTAACCTCAAACTTTCAAATATCTCGAAAAATAAATACTCTATGAAAAAAATGTCCATAATCAAAATTTAATCACTACGTGTAGAAAATATATTAGTACTAAAATTAAATCTTACTATTTCTTATTGCAGATTCGGATTCCATGGATAAAAGTACATAGAAATTGTCTGAAACATTTCTGCTGTAATCGACGAAACTCAAATTTTCCAATTTCTCCTACTGAGAACCTATGCATACAATTCTGCAACGTGTTTGCAATAGAAAATACCACGTTGTATGTAAATACTCGAAATTCGTCATCAAAAAAATTTATTCATTTTACAAATTTCTTAATTGTTACCTGTAGAAATGTAAATGGCTGGTGAATAAACTACTTTTAATGTATCCCAGGAACGATGTGGACATAGTAGTTTTTTTTCATTTCCTTGATTAAAATGAATTGTTTCGTAGTTATTTCTTCCTTTATACGTTCATTTTGTTTTTGCAGTTACAAAAAAAAACAAGAAGAAATAACACGAATGTTAAATAAGAACATAATAAAACATTTGCATAAAAATTTATTTTTGACAAAAAAAATACATTCATTTGTAAGCAGATTTAATCAAGCACTCCAAGCACATAAAGGAAATCGCATTCACCAAGTATCCCAAAAAGGACAATAATAGTAGTTTCTTGACAAGTAATTTTTCAGTAATTGAAAATTTGAGAAATAAAATTTATTTTTAGACATTTTAATTATTTCAGTGAAAATGTGATTTTTTTTATGGTAAATGTATATGTACAATCATATGCATAGGTTCTCAGTACGAGAAAATGAAAAAAATTGAATTTTATCAATTATGAAAAAAATCTCAGACAAATCCTAAAAACATTTAGCTGTTGAATCCGAATTGTAATAAAAAGTAGGGGTTCCTATTTGATTTTAAAGTTACCCCTTAGTGGAATGAATAAATTTTGACTATGGACATTTTTTATAGAGTGCTTATTTCTCGAGATATTTGAGTTACAGGTTACAAGATGAGTGGTGAATCATGACAACTTTTATCAGAATTTTCACTCAAATCCGAGTTGCAATCGCTAGATAAACGCTCCCTTTTAACATTTGTAGCCCACCTTAAAGAAACCTACTGCTTCCAATACAGACTATTTTTATAAAATATATGAAATATTTTACTTTACATCAAATTGTAGTTTTAATTGTAGGGACAAACAATGGAATATAATGAATACATACATTTGTATTTCCCGCTGTAGTTGCGTGTAAGGCAGATAATCACCTGATTGTTACAAAGCATCATGGCTCTGAAAATACTGTACAAAACATTAAAGCTTTGTGAAAAACATAAAATATTGCAACAATTACGTAGTGGTGTGAGTGGAAAAATATTAGCTGATAAATATCGAGTTGGTACGTCGACAAGTTCGGATATTAAAAAGAAGTCGGAACAAATAACGAGGTATGTACATTTTCACATGGATGTGTATGAAATTGATTAACGTTGCGGTATTGGAAACTGTTTTTCTGCATTGCCACATAAGAAAACTTTGCGAAAACGAGAATATCCAATAATGGAAACTGAATTGTATAGTTGGTTTCTAGGACAACACGAAAAATATGCAACTGGACCATCTCACATTTTAAGGGTCCCATATTCTTTAAATAGTATTTTCCGCAAAGACAAATAATTTCAAACATTAAATAACAGAATAATCTACAGCTTATCAAATAATAGGAATGTTATGTCATACCATCTGGTTATTTTCAAAGACGCCGCAGTAAAACAAATAAACAGGTGCAAAAAACGATCAAACCATCAACAAGGTTTTAGGTACTGAAATCTACGAAAATACTAACTTTTTTATATATAATTCCACATGTAAATATTCTTATAACATTTACTTGCTTAGTCCTACATATAAAATTGTTTACTTTTATTTATAAGTATGTGAAAATAATTCTTAAAATGTGGGGTTAGAATAACGGCAAACGCATGTTTTACAAACGCTTTTTTTTTAGTTATTTTATTTGAGTAAATTTAAATGGTAACAATGAATAAACAAAACATTTGAAAACACAAGAATTTTATTTTCGTGCTTACTTTTGTTCTACACGTTTTACTTTTAAAGATTTCAGTACCTAAAAACGCCAGAAATTTCACATTTCTCGGCCAGGAATATGGCCACCTTAAGAGAAAATGCGACTAGAAAGGCAGGTAAACTCCGCTTACGTGGAGTTTGACCTTTCTCTCGGGCCGCGCTGTGCACGGCCCGAGCACCGCTCCGCGGTGCTTTCATCGCTGGTTAGTAGATATAACATTTTTTGAAACACCCTGTACTTTGATTTTTAAACACCCTGTATATAAAAGTATGAGAATGTTTTTCAAAAAAAAAAAAGTAGGCCCCGCTGGAGAAAAGAATAAGAAAAGTTTCTTCAAAACTTCCAAAAATGCATCTGGTTAGTAAATATAAAAATTTTTTATCCAAAGACTACGTAAGTAAGACGGAAACGGTAAAAAAATAAATAAAGACATCTGCTTGATAAATATACAAATTTTCATTAAAAGATTGTAGTAAATAAAGACAAAGCTAAAAGTGAAAAGAAACAAAACTGCCCTTAATTCTATAGAACATCTAGTATATGGATTTTTAAAAAAGCGAATTTTCTTCAAAAGATTTAGAGAAAAAATTAAAAAATGAATAAGGAAAAACCTAGTTCACCTGTGTAAGTTTTACGAAACACCCTGTACATAAATTGCAAGAAACATCTGGTTAGTCGGGCATAAGGTTTTTCATAAAAATATTGCAGACTTCAGTACAAAATATAGAAAAGGAAAAAACATTAAGGAAAGTTTCGTTCTATTCATAATTTTAATCTGCATCAGTATTGTGGAATATTCAGTATAAAAATTTAAAAAGACAACTGGTTAATAAGTATACAATTTTTCATTAAAAGACTAGTAAATAACGAAGTTAAAAGTGAAAAGGAAAAAAATGCCGTTTCAGATGTGGATCAATTTTGTAGAACACCCAGTACGTATATGGATTTTCTAAAAAGTGGCTGGTCAGTAAATATACAACTTTTCTTCAAAAGATTTCATGAAAAAATTAACAAAATGAATCGGAAAAAATCTGGTCCACCTGTGTCAGTTTTATGAAACATCCTATACAGAAATTGCAAAAAACATTTGGTTAATAAGACACCGTGTGTAGAAATATCTATTTGAAAATTTAAGTAGGTAGTGAAATGAGAAAAAAATCCTAGTCCGCCTGTGTCAATTTTATGAAACACTTAGTATATAAATTTGCAAAATGCCTCTGAGTTCTACAATATAAGATTTTTCATAAAAATAATGCTACAATAAATTTCTGAAATATACAGAAGCCTCTAGACCGATAATTTTAACTTGGGTCAATTATGTAGATCATGCAGTACATGGATTTTCAAAAAACCCTTTGGTTAGTAACTATACAACTTCTCATGAAAAGATTTCAAAAAAAATTAGGAAAAGTGAAAAGGTAAGTAAAATAAAAGTTCACCAGTTTCATTTTTATGAAACATTCGGTACATACATTTGCAAAAAGCATATGATTACTACTATATAAGATTTTTCATAAAAATATTGCAATCAAGAAAGTGAAATAATATATAGGAGCCTCTGGACCGTTCGAGTTTCAATGCAATTTTTTAGACACCCTGTATATAAAAAAACCTATTTGAAATTGTATATTTTTTTGGTTATAGAAAGGTTTAAAACGACGAGTCCATATGTAAAATTAAATTACGGCAGTAAGTTAAAAAAAAATCTTGGGGTAACCTCATCTGAAATTGAACCGCCGACCTTAGGAATATTTTTACCACTGTGCTATCGTTGCTTCATCTACAATCCGTCTGTACTAATATTTTAATTGTCATTCACAGCTGAAGTAATCAACAATTTTTGTAATGTTAAATTTGCATTTTTCTAACACAAAGTCTTGCAAAGGATCCACAATGAGATAAAACAGATAAATAACGACATTCCATGACTTGGAAAAGTAGTTTAACCCCAATTTATTTCTATAATTCGCAACTTTTGATGTTTGGAGTAAGTAATACTAATACAATATAGTAACTAACGAAGCAAATGTACCAATACAAAGGTTCAAGGGTTTAGGTACTACGGATTGGTTTAAAATTATGCAGTTTTAGAGGGTAAGTACTTACGTTAATTCGGGGGACAGGTATCCTAATCGTAGGCATGTCAAGCGGCATAGCTATGAAAATGTAAATAACAACCTAACCTAATAATAAGAAATACCTGTATATATCGTGGCATAGCAATGTATTAAGGTTAAAAAAAGGCTTAGTAAGGTAAAATAACGATTCGCCACGACCCTACAGACGTCTTTCGCGTTTGGCATGAAATTATTTTGACATAATTAATCTGACGTTTCTAACGACGTTCCAATTTTCTCCCGGTGGGCGTGTCTTAAAGCTTCAATCTTTACGGCTTGTGAAATGGTCGTCTGTCGTCGAGAAGACCCCAAAAAAAAGGCAAAATTAAATATGAAAACGCGAAAAAAAACGTTACAAAAATGCCCCTGATCGACGAAAGATGATCGAATCAACACCTCATGCCAATCCCACGTCACCCCGCGGTTTGCGGGAAAAGAATTTCGTGGGGCAAAATAGACGTTTTCCGGCCTCGCTAGAGAGTGCATTTTAACGTATTTACGGCCACATTTCAAATCCCGCATTTGATTTCGCGGAAAGTTCTACAGCAAAAGCGCGAAATAGGCACCCGGTCGATTAATATGATTATTTTGGGCACAGTTTTAAATAAAATATCATAGAAAATAGGGGAAATAAAAAATAAAAAAGTCGTACCCGCGCGCAATTCGAGGCGATCGGCGACCGTCAGATTTCAGCGGGAGGGCGTGTTGGACTTGTGCGTTTCACACAAAAATTGGGCCGCGCCCCTGGCAGAGCCTGAGGAAATCGCTGCGCGGTCCGGGGGCGAAGCCTTTGCTAACACAAATCGGAACTTTTTCGGAGCGATTGTGCGACGCAGACGGAGCTATCAGATTTTAATATATATATAGATTTTATGCAAAACATTACGACGATAACAAGTTCAGCGCAAGCAGAGGTTGGGTAAATAAATTTAAGAAGAAACATGGTATTCGTCTTCAAGTTTGTGGGGAGAAATTATCTAGCAATCCAAATGTTGTCGAGCCGTTTCTACAAAAAAATTATTGCCAGATCGTACTTTGGTACATGCCAGAGAAAAAGTGGCAAACAGCCCTAAGAACTATTGAAAACTGGTGTGAGGACCATGCTTTGTCAGTCAACCCCAGGAAGACAGAAATGAGGAAGAGAAAACTGGGGCAAATAAAAGCACCAACTCTCCTAGACACTATGCTAAGCTTTGCATCTGATGTGAAATACCTAGGGGTAACACTTGATGCAAAACTAACATGGAATCTTCATTTTGAAAGGCGTATATATCCTATTAGCAGTGCCGCAGAACCGTTGGTAGAACCTAGGGAATGAAACCAAAAGTGGCATGTAGATATACACTGCCATTGTAAAACTAATGTTAGCCTACAAGGCTGTTGTTTGGAGGCCGAAAGTACAGCAGACGACCGCTAAACAGAAGCTCAGCCGGGTACAAAGAATTGCCTGTCTGACCATAACTAGAGCTATGCAAACAATACCCACCATAGCAATGAAGGTAATGCTGTCCTCTGGATATCTAAGAGAAGTGGCCTTGACAACCATGTTTCACCTTAAACACTGCAAGTAAAACCATCAGAATCTACACAGATAGTAGACAAGCATTACTGATCTTATGTAATCATAAGATAATGAGTAGGTCAGTATGGGAATGCCACCAGGCACTGGTCGTGGCCTCATTTTCCAACAGCATATCTGCATGCTGGGGTGCTGGGACATGAGCGGTGCAATGGCAATAAAGAAGCTGACAAGTTAGCCAAGAGTGCATCCGGTCTCAATATTTTTGGACACGGTCCCTCTAGTGTGCTTCCGCTGTCAGCACTTATTAGAATTATTAAAGAAAATAACCAAAAACAGTTTATGAAATGATGGAATGATATAAATAGCTGTCAATGTGCTAAGGAGTTCTTAGAATACCCCAGCTAAGAAATACCTGGCCATGTCTAGGTCAAATTTTTGCCTAGTGATAGGTATTCAAACTGGACACTGCTGGCTAAGGAAGCACCTTCCCAACATGAGGAAGTGTGAAACACCTCTTTGTGGGGAGTTGTGAACAGGAAGACGAGACAGTACTACATGTGCTATGCGAATGCACTGCCGTTTCCTTAATAAGATAATCCGTGTTGAGAGAACGTTAGCCTTCTATGCCCTATATTAAAGAGCAACGTCATCACCTTTTTCTCTGTAATAGGTTGGTTAGTGGCTCAGGTGGATAGATTTCCTAACGGGAGGAGGTACAAGAGGGATTGCGATTTTGAAGATTTAGTCCCATTGTCTTGACTTAAAGACGTGAATCTGCCAGTGAGAACGAAAGGGAACTTGCCGAAATTAATAATATGCTTCAGAAAGTTAGTGCTAAGGACAGCCAATTGATAGTACCAGAATTCTGTGAATGGATACTTGGTGATGAAGAACATTCATTGTTGCATAGTGACGAGAGCAACTCGGAAGAAGTTACTAGGGTTGAGCCAAATGATATATGATGAGGCAATTCGTTGTTTCAGTATATACATACAGTGGACTGAGGACAATAGCGCTGAATTAAATGCTTTGTCTATACTACGAATGCTGCGACAACGCGCAATGGAAGCCAAGCAGGAAAATATTAAACAAACTAAACTTACGGACTTTTTTAAATAATAGAGTGAATTTTCATTTTTCCTTCTTATAACATATTATGAAAATATAAATTTTCGTTTGTATTCAGTATTGTAAATAACTATGAATTTTATTTTTCCTTTACACTTTTTTATGTTTCTATAATTTGTATGTGTGTATCTATATATTTTAGAGAATAAATTCCTACAATACTTAATTTGCATCTGTATTATCTGGAAATTTTAAGGACGTTCCAATAATCGCGATTTTTCACTAATCCGAATCGGCCTGGTTTTAATTGGATAAGCGATGTTTCACTGTACATATCAAAAATGTTTAAATAATCCTATTTTCTTAAAATAAGAAATAACGAAATTCTGATGTGTAAAAAGCTAAGGCTTGTATGTGTACTTATCAACATTAAAAGGAATACCTTTCCATCGTCACTCTTGATTTCTTCGATGTAGTCTTGACCAACAGGTTGAATGTCTGGCTCTGGAGTTTCCTCCTCTTCCTCCTTGGCTGTATCTCCATTACCTGCGGGAATGCCCAGACCTCCTGATTGGACAAAGTTAATTTTTGGAGTGGAGGAAACGGACTTACGGGCTCCACCAATAACCTCGGGTTCCTGGGGAGGGATGGGTTTGCCTAGTTTGGTATGGAGAAGTACCACCTTCTGATGCTTAGCCCCTCGAATATGAGCAGCGTATGCATCATTTCCTAAAAAAAAAAACCAAAAAAAAAAATGACATTTCAAAATTTTTGCATATTTATACGGATTGGGTATTATGGAAAATATCAATTGGGTACAAATATATGTAAATATAGGATGTTTTTTATTTTGCTGTTCCTTAACAGGACAGAATAGAACTCAATATTTTTCAAAAAACTATTAAAATAAGTCACGATACATTCCTGTGAAATATCACAATATACAATATATAATTCAACCACGACATGATACCCCAAAAAAATAGCAGAGATCTTAGTTTTATATTATACACTGAGCTCGTAAAGTTTGGAATAAATTCGATAAATCGTTATTGAAGGGTTTTGACAGGAAATCCTCGGACACGTCAACTTTAGTTTGTAAAATGTCACTTTTTTCAGCCATCGACTTTTTTTTTGTTTTGTTTGTTTTTGAGCTATGACGTCATCGGCAATTTTTTTAAATGGCAACCCATATTTTTTTCCACGGATTTCGATAGAGCACATTTTTCTGAGTATGAATATGTCAAAAACGTATGACCTTCAAGATGGAAGTTTTCGAGATAATAGACAGTTTAAGTTGATTGTAGATGATCATGATATTAATTTGAGCATGCGCAACGGTCAAATTCTACGTATACGTTATGTCCGATACATAACTTAAACTGTCTATTAGGTTCCAAAGTTTCAAGGATGTACCATATACAAGGTATCGAGTGGGTCAAGTTTTTTAATAGCTTATCGAACATTTTGAGAGATTTTAGGAGCAATTTGTTTAATTTTTTAAGTAATAATCAACAACAATTTTAACAAATAAAAAAAGGTTTCTGTGCAAATGATAAATAATTAAAGTAAACAAGAAAATCAGAGGAAATTTTCAAAGTGACCTCCATTCACTTCTTGGCAATATCCCATTCGCCACTGAAACTCCTGCAGAACCTTATGAAGAATATCTGGTTGAATGGCTCGAATTTCATTGCGAATTCTGTCCTTTAATTCTTCAATGGTATTTGGTCTATTGAAGTAGACTTTGCTCTTTAAATAGCCCCATAAAAAGTAGTCTAGGGGAGTGAGATCCGGAGATCTAGGGGGCCATTCGATAGTTCCTCTTCGACCAATCCAACGGTTAGCAAATATTTGGTTTAAATAGTTGCGAACGATCACTGCAAAATGAGGAGGTGCACCGTCTTGTTGGTACCATATCGTGTTATTGGGCAGATCGGGATCTACGTCATTTGGGTAAAGCACCGCAAGTGCAGGGACTAAAACGTCTCTTAAAAATTCAAAATATTTTTCACCTGTTAATGCGCCTTCAATGAAAAATGGACCCAAAATGCGGTTAGCAACAAGGCCAGCCCAAACGTTAACTTTTTGTGGAAACTGACTACGAGTTTCCATTTTCCAGTGTGGATTTTCAGGAGACCAATATCTACAGTTTTGCCGGTTTACTGTGCCGTCGAGATAAAAGGTAGCCTCATCAGAAAAAATAATATTGCGTAAGAATCCGTCGTCATCAATCAGGCGTTGCAACATGGTTTCACAAAACTGTAACCTACGGTCAGGATCATCTTCGTTTAATTGTTGGACCAAAACCACTTTATACGGATGCCATTTGTACAATTTCAAATATTTTAAGACGGAGCTTTGAACTATTCCGTTGTTTGCCGCCACTTGGCGGGTGGGTAAATGGGGATTTTCTTGAAGCTCTAGTAGAACATTCAATTTAACATCTTCTTGTACTGGTGGACGACCCGTTCTAGGGCGATCTCTCGCATGACCCATTTCTAAAAACTTTTGCTCTATTTTACTAACCGTGGACTGTGTAATTGGTTCTCTGTTTGGATATTTGTTATTAAATAAACGGCAAACTTCTACTTGTGTGCGAGCTCTGTCCCCGTAACCGATCATCATCAAAATTTCGATTCTTTCCCTTTCACTCAAACGACGAACCATTTTCAAATAAAATGAATTCTGATAGAATAATGATTAATTAACTTAAAATAAAACACAAACTTGCGAGGACAAACTTCAAAATTCTGACAACTATCAAAACTGTAATTTTTTCAGAGCTTCCTTGATAAATGATTAGTACTTTGTCATCGCTTGTATAATGAATTCTTGAAACTTTGGAACCGAATATCTCGAAAACTTCCATTTTGAAGGTCATACGTTTTTGACATATTCGTACTCAGAAAAATGTGCTCTATCAAAATCCGTGGAAAAAAATATGGGTTGCCATTTAAAAAAATTGCCGATGACGTCATAGCTCAAAAACAAACAAAACAAAAAAAAAGTCGATGGCTGAAAAAAGTCACATTTTACAAACTAAAGTTGACGTGTCCGAGGATTTCCTGTCAAAACCCTTCAATAACGATTTATCGAATTTATTCCAAACTTTACGAGCTCAGTGTATAATTTCATTGTTTAAAATGGCCTACATTGAATAGTAATCAACTGATATTAATATACAAAGAATTTCATCAAAATGCTGCCATAGTATTGCAATTGTATACCAAGAGTTTTCCTTTGTGATTTTCTCCTACAGCTCACAGGTTTGTTTATGTTGTTTTAAGTATACTTAACAGTACTAATTTTAAGTGTACTTAACATTATTAACAATCCAATGAAAATTATTTTTCGTAACTACAGATGTTCAAAAATAGTAATTTTATAAAAATCCGTCCATTCACATGTTAATTTTGTGAACCACTGTCCATGTGAAAGGTAACCAATACCCTGTGCACTGTTGGTTACCATATTTATCTAACAATAAGAGAGGCACGGTACTTAACAGAATCGTACTCAACTCATAACTAATTATTTCAATTTTTGATTCTTGCTGTTCCATGCTATTATTTTATAGGTCTGCCTGCCCTGTAAGTTGTAGTCAACATGTATATTTAAATATTTATATGAGTATTCTAATTTATAGATATACAAGCATTAAGTGTTTGAATTAAACAAAAGAAATAATAATTTTGAAATAAAAAGATCATTTTCTAAACAGAATATTCAGTGCTTTGTCTATATCTTAGAGACAACAGATTGGTCACCTGTGTATGATGTGTCACCAAATAATGTAAATGAGCAATGGTATATTTTCTCAAATATATTTATGTATTATTTCAATGAAAGCTTTCCAGTTAAAAAAATACATAAGACATTAAAAAATAATAATAAGAATGTATACATGAAGGATGAGGAGCTTATTTTGTGTAAAAATCAATTACATTTTGCATATATGTAGCACGGTCGATATAAGATATGAAGATACATACTTACAAGATGGTGAAAAAAGAATAATAAACTTTTAGAGAAAAAAGCAAGTAGCTATCAAAGCAGAATACTCAAGTCTGATAACAAATCAAAAACAGTTTGGGAGGTACTCAAAAAATATTAAAGGAAATGTTATTCAAACATACCAACCCATTGAAATTGACGGTAGTGCAAAGGAAGTAGCAGATAAATATAATAGGTTTCTAGTAAATTATGTGAATGAAATGATTCAAAACCAATGTCATATTCCTTTTACTTATAAAATTAAATATAACAAAAGTGTCATACATTTAGAACAAGTAACAGTTAAACAACTATTAGAAATATCAAAAAAATTGAAAAATAAAATGTCCAGAGTAGATGAAATACCTAAAAAAATTGTTAAATCATGTACGAGTCAAATAGCATCAATTATGGTTTATATCATTAATAATTCTTTAAAATTCAGTATCTTTCCTAATGAATCGAAAATTGCTCTTATTAGACCATTACACAAAAAAGGTGATCACACAAAATTTGAAAATTTTCGATCAATTAGTTTATTACCGTTTTTCAAAACTTTTTGAATTAGTTATGAATGACAGAATTGTTAAATAACGAGCGTTCAAATAAAAACGTGGTTGAAGTTGGCTCTGACACATTGGACGTAGGGAGTAGCTTATAGCGACCAACTTAACCTCATTTCTCAACGAGCTGTATAGCAGCTGTCAGTTTCAATAACGTTAATGACTTTATTTTAAAGAATAATCGTGATAACAATAACAAACAATTAAAGGAGCTTTTTTTAACACTGTGTGGCAGGTACCGACTGATACTCCCACCGTTTGTGATAAAACACGTACAGAAGTTCTTGGCGCATTTTCCATTATTTGTTGGACATTTTCTTTTAATTCTTCAGTCCGCTTTTTAGGTCGGCCGCTTCCTTCTTTTCTTATTACACTGCCCGTTTCACGAAAAACATTAACACAACGCTGAACTGCACTTTGAAAAATTTTGTACTCAACAACGCCGGGAAATTGATTTTGAAATTCTACGAAACATTCCCCAATAGAATACTTCCATATTCCATCAATCTTGTGTCCATTTCTAAAGTAGGACTCTATGATAAACACTTTTTGTTCTTGAGAAAACACCATTTTAAACGCTTTTTAAAACGAAAATATTCAAATTGATAGCGGCGATATAGCGCTTTGACAGATGACGTTTAAGTTCATTTGCTATACGCTACGCCCTACGTCCAAATTTTCAGAACCAACTTGACCACGTTTTTATTTGAACGCTCATTATATAACTGCAGAAAATTTTTCATTAAAAATCAACATGGATAGCAAAAAGGCAAATCTACTCAAATAGCGGTATTTCAATTAATTAACATAATACTAGATTCACTAGAAAAAGGAGATTCCTATGGGCACTTTTATTGACTTATCAAAAGCGTACGACTGTAAACCAGCGGTCGGCAACTGGCGGATCATGGTCCAGATCCGGACCGCGAAAGGTTAGAAACTGGACCGCCAAAAATTTTTTGAAAGTATAATTACTCAAATTATTTAAAAACATATTTTTCTATAGATAAAAATACGTTTGACTGCAACCCTGATCATTTTTTAATGGTTAGTAGGTTAGTAAAAAAAACTGACTCAAGACCGAAAATGTAATTTCTCCCATTGATTTTTTAATACAAATATGCCTATCGCATTTCATATTATTTTGAGTGCAAATTAAAACAAAAAATTAATAAGGAATATGAATTTTTTTCTGGACCTCGTTAAAAATTTTCAAAAGTATCCGGACTCCGCCTAAAATTAATTGCCGACCCCTGGTCTAGACCATAATATATGAAAAACTGGATATATGGCATTCGTGATTCCGCTCTAAATTCAATAAAATAAGTTCTATTTAATGCAAAAAAAGCGAATATTTGTAAACTGATATTTTCACGTTCGACCTTTGTTTTACATTCAACAAATTAGTGAAAAATGACTAGGTACCTTAAATTGTAGAAAAAAACATAAATTTGCTACTTATTTGCAATTCGTCAATTTAGCTTCACTTCTTTCGAGTTACTTCTTTGATATTATCTTTCTACATGCCCCCATCATAAAGCTCAATAAAAGGTCTAATTTTTTTAAATTTTCAGGTTTTATTATCTAATTCGACAGGAGTATAAGAAGAGGATAATAGTATGTGAATCACCTTGCACATAGACACAGTTTATTGGTGAAGATGGCAAAATCAAGAATTATAAATATATATTTTTTAAATATTTCAAAATTTCATATAAAAAGTACATATTAAGAGTTCTATAAGCAACATAAATGGGTCAGATTTTTTTAAAAAGTTAATATTCTCGAAAAACTATAAAAAAGAAACCATTTTTTTATGTTATTTACAAACACGTGCTAAATATAAATGTAACAAAACTTTCTGCTCTGTATCTCGAAACAGTGGTGGTGTTCAAGCTGTGCAATTTTAAGTGACATCAATGATAATTATTTAAAAAGTAATATGAAAATTAAAGTAAAAACTACATAATACACAGGTTGATTAGAAAATTTAAAATACACTTTTCGATATTCAAACAACCTTTTCTCATACATCAGAAGATATAATTTATAAAAATAAAAATAACTAGATACTATTTTTAACTTACCAGTGCACGTTACATCACATAACTGACACCTAAGTGAATTTCCTGCTCTATTTTGACTTGTAACTGCAACCGATGCGGCCATTTTAGTAGCAGCTTCGCGCTTTTTGTGTTTTTGACCTTCTAAATGTTCACGATAAGTTTGAGGACCAGCACAGCTAAAATCAAATATATATAATTTAATTAGTATTAACACATATACCAACATATTAAGTATGTCCCCTTAATACATATAAATATTACTAGTTTCCTTACCTAATTTTGCAGACATCACAATAATGCAATTGTTGTGGCTTAGGGGGTGCCTTAGCTCTCATGTTTTTAGCACCAAGACCTCCTTTTTTATATCCTTGCCATCCTCCAGTTTTTTGTTGCGCGGCACCACCAGATTGCTGGGCGACATACATGGTTGCAGCAGAATAGAGGGCAGCGTCGTATCCTGAATATGTTGTTGTTGAATTAGCTTCTAGAGACAAACAACAATTGTGAGGAATGGAAATGAAGATTAGTTTGACGACCAGGTATATTAATAGGTACAACTGCAGTGATGCGGACAATCAGATATGATTTCTATTTCATTAGTAGTTTTAAAAATAAACTGTCTCCATCTCTAATCTAGGTTTTGCCTTTTTTTTTAATATTTACAAAAAACAACATAACATTTTTAAAAAATAAATTATTAGACGTTAGGAATAGTTTGAACACAAAATCACTGAATTTGATATACAGGATGAGTTTTTAAGCCTTTCATGCTTGGTGTCCACATATGAGGACACAAGTTTAAAAAATAATAAAAAATATAATAACAGTATTATTGGTATATTTACGACATAAGGCTTTTTTTCGGGACTGAATATTGGTGAAAATCGGACTTGTAGTTGCTATTTTTATCTCTTTTGATTTTAGTTATCATAATATGGTAGTTTAAATCTCCTCATTCACTCATACTACACATGACAACATACGACTTCACTTGCGAAAAAAGCCTATAATGTTCGCATTTGTGTTCTATATTATTATATTTCAACACTAGCAGCAACATCTGCACGATCTCTATTGATGCATATTCCCAACTCTTCTCAGTACTCTAACATATACGGTTCTTTGGGCAGCCACATAGGTCTAGTGTATTGAACCCTTTATTTTATGTGTTTTTGGCGAAATTTGGTACAAAATAAAGAAAACATTTTACCAAAAAATTCTTCAGATAATAATGTTCAGTAAATACCAAGTACTAAGGGCAGGAAAGAAGAAAACAAATCTAAAAATTTCCGTTGTTTCTTGGGCCACTAACAGACAAGGAACTGGAAGAATTGGCAAACATATTTGAAGATGGCTTTGGACTCTCAAATGAAAATTTAAATGAAGAATTAGATTCTGAATATAATCCGGAAAAGGATAGTAATAGTGAAAGCGACGATAGCAGAAGTCAATATACTGAATACAATGTTCCAGAAATTGGACAAAGCACTGAATTGGAGATGCTTGAAGGACAGGAAGTAGTCAGTTCAGAACAGTTGGAAGAAATAGTAGAAGAGCCGAAAATTATGGAAAACACATATTATTAAAATACAAAAAAGGGGGAAAAGCTAAGAAAGTTTCTTTCCATATAACACATCAAACAAAACCAAAAAAGGAAAAGGTTGTTCCGAATCGGAACTAGATTCTAGGAAAAGAAAATCCTCTGGCGGTAAATATTCCAGAGTGTTGAAAACCACATAAAATTGTTAGCGATGGACCCAACAAACCCTATATGGCTATCCTCTACAGGGAACGTGCTATCCAAATATGTAAAAATATACAGGGTGTTCCATTTAACTTACAAAGTTAACATCTGCGGCCGTTTTGTTTGAACTTCATTTGTTTTTCTAATATAATTTTCAAAAAATTCATAAAAAATCGTGCAACTTTTATATTTAACATTTTTTTTTATAACTCTTAAAACAAAAAAAGTTAAAGGGGGGTCAAAATATAGTGAATCACCCTATACAGGCCTGAGGTGAACATATGTATCTGATGATGTTCTTTGCAATGGACTCATTAAAAATGAACCAAGTTGTTTGTTAATTTTCTGCTACTCTACTAGAATACAGAAATATAGCAAAGCAATTCTATTTAAAAACAAACACTTTTATTCTGTAATGGTCGCCTATCACAATACATTAATTAAAACGAAAAAAGGAAAATAAAACAACAATGCAAAATGCCATTATTGAGGTACTGAGAAATGCTCATTGTATTCATAAAGTTATGTAAGCAATGTGATGATATGATTAATGTATAATAAATAAAAACCACAATGTACTTACGTTTAGCTTGTGTTGTAGGTTGAGCAGCTATAGTTGTCTGAACAGCTGGTTGGGCATATGTTGCTTGATATCCAGTTGCGTTAGCTTGGTATGTTCCAGTGTACTGAGCTGGTTTTGCCGCTGCAGTCTAAAATAAGATATTAAAATTATGATTTGTAAATTTACTATGATCATACGTCGACTAGATAATAAATTTTATGAACAGTAGAACCTTGTTTAATAGTTCTTGACGTGACCACCCGGTTGTTGGATAACGATAAGATATCTGTAGGGTGTCCCAACTAAGAGATGTCACGTTATTAATGATTTTTTTAAATGGCAAAAGCAAAAGCACACAGATATACTCGACGACCAGAAGTTTGTAGGAGAATTAACCGTTTTCAGATGAGTTTCGGGAAATAGCCGCTCAAGTTTTTTACAGTTTATAGCTGCCCCTTTGTCCACAGCGACATTCATTTGTCAAACTACTCCGTCTGCAAAGGATACAATAGGAAGGGTTATTTACCATTTTCCTCAAAACTACATTTCTGAAATTGGTATACACGATTGCGCAAAAACTATTTAACTGATTGAGTTCCCCCTTGGTAGAAATTTTGATAACTTTATTACCTTCTATATGACGGAAATTGATTTTGCAAAATTTAAAAAAAAACTATTTTTTAAAAACAATTTCTGCAGAAATTTCACATGAAAATTTGATTTTTGTCTTTAAATACGTGCCGCTTTTTCAAATTAGCATTATTTCCATTTTTCTCAACGTCACATAGTCACATAGAAACTACACGTTTTAAATAAGAAAATTTTTGTATTTTGATGCAGATCAAATTTCATGGGGAGCTACACCATATTGGAAGTCTCGTCACAATCTTGCTGTAACTCTCTACTACTGCTCCACCATTTTGACAATGAATTCAAAATATATATTTTTTAATACTTAAATATTGATTCATTTTCCTCCATCTAATTATATGTCCCCTTAAAAGAATGTGTTAATAGATCAATTTGGTTTAAAAACTGTAGTTTTAGTCTTGTAACATTTGTTTACTGCAATTTTTTTTATTTTTTCAAAATATTAATTTGAAACCAAATTAACAAAATAACACATTTTTGAAAATTACAAGAATGGTATAAGAATAATCCTCAACTTGCTGTATCTTGGGAATGACTAAAAATAAATATTTGAAATTTGTTGAAAAATAGTGAAAAAAAAACTAGGATCGACATTTACAAAAAAAAAAAATCATCGATCTCATCATATCTCCCAATTGGGGCACCCTGTAGGTATACATTGTTTTTATAAAAAGTGCCCAACTTATAATCATAAAATTATAGACCCTCAATCTGAAATAACCCGATTTTATTTATACCATGTCAATAGGTTTCTGGCATAATTATGAGGATTAATTTTTATTGTAAAATACATTTACTACCTTTGTGGAATATTACCGACACATTTTGATAAAAATTGTTTTTTTTTTTGGTCCTGCAGATAGACATAGAAACAAAACATATAAAAAGTATGTATGCACAACTTCTAGGTTACTATATCTTTAATTTGTTGTGCCTGAACATCAGCACCCACATCAATTTTGAAATTAAAAATTAAAGTACAGGATGTCTGGTAAGTATACGACATACTCTTTCGAGTGTATAGGGGAGGTCAAAATAACTAGGTTGTTACTAAAAAAAACCTAGTGTCCCTTAACCCCAGCGGGGTACCCAAAGGGATACCCAGCGCTTTACCTTGCTCTAACTTTTGAACCGACGTTATGTAGTCCATAGAGGCTCATAAAACCATACTACTGTAAATGTTTGTCAGGGAAGTCAGGAACAGACTTGCTACCACAATCGTTGAGCCAAAATTGACAAGTGTCATTTTATAGAGCTGAAAACTGAATTTTAAAATACTTTGGATATTCCTCTTTAAAAAAGGTACTCAAAATTTGTTTCAATAAAATTAGTAGTTTTCGAAAAAATTAAGTTTTTGTATACTTAATACGTTTAAACACCGACCTTCAAAATTTATTTATCCAACACTTGTATATAATGATACTTTAATTTCTTTAGTTTTAAAGGAATAATATGGCTATAACTCACTAGTGAGTTATGAAACCCTTGGTTACAGACACAATTTAGGTTGACACTCGCATCCTTTGTAATATTTAAAAATACATTAGTTTCCTTAAATTACTTTTTCTGACATTGACAACTTGAAATTTTAAGTTACTTTTATTAACACACTAGTACTATAAATTACTATTAATTATCAAGTTTATTAACAAACTATTTAAACACAATAACTAATATCATTGGCGGCGTGTTAACATTGATTGAATGTGTTCTGCTAGGGTTGTTACATTTGTTGAATTGAATTCCGGAATATTAAGTGCCCGGAATCTGTAAATGGCGCCGAAAAATTTTTAAAATTTTCAAGGTCATGCATTTTCCTGACACTTCTCAATTTCAAGGAACAATCCATTTAAGTATACAAAAATACAGATTTTCACAAGAACGATTTGTGAAATTGATACCTTTTTGAAACATCTATTCACGAATTACCACCTACTGACGTATAAATAAATTGGAATAAACTAAATATATTTTATTAAATTATTGAATATTGTTTATAAACAAAAAAATCGTTTGTGAAGTTTACTAATGATTTTTTCTTTATCTTTTTTTTTATATATATGGTACATATATTATATTCCGAGAATTATACGCGCAAATCCGAGACCATACAGCTAATTTCCAGTACAATCACAGAAAATCCAGGTCATACTTATATTTTTTTTACTTTTATTATACTTCTTCACAAAAATATGGACGACGAACAAGAAAATGTATCAAAAGACAATCCGACAAAGAAAAGAATAATTTCATTCGATAAATAATTTTATATATATAGGATAGGTACTTGTTAGTTTTCATTGTAATAATTTTATAGATATTTTATACATGTATAACTATTAAAAAAAATTAAATTCTTTAAACTTATTTTGCACCAAAATTAATTAATTATTGAAATGATGAAGTAATTAATTAATTTATTAAATTAAATAAAAACTAAACATTTACGGGACTATTTTGCTTCTAAGGCGAAAATGACTATAATATTCGTGTTTAGCCACCCCAGATTAAGCACAAAAGAATTTTTGTACGTGGTCCAGAAGCCGAGATATCAAAGATTTTGCAAGCACGAGCCATTTAGACTTCACGTCATCAGTTTGTATATGAAGTTGCATATATTAAGGAGCGTAGCTCGCGTCGTAATAAATAATAATTATAAGCTCCTAGATTTATTTTAGCGCGAGTACATTTGGATTCTTTAACTATTTTGTTGATATTTAATATGATTAAATACATAAAATTGTATGTGTTCTACAGCTCCGCAGCTCTTATGGTAAAACCGCCACTGAATAACATCATAACTAATAATTGGTATTAAAATAATAAATTTTGTCATTATTACATCTCATTAATGCTGACATGCATCTAACTTATGAACAAGCACTCGGCAATTGTGTGGAGGCAAGAAGAATATATTCTGATACATATCCAAATCACGCAAGGACATTAACAATTAAATGCTTTTTTTTCTTGTCTACTTGAGCAGATTTTCGAAATAGGCGCAATGTACCTCTATACATTTCCTTATCCGATGGATGTTTTCTCGTTGTACTTGTACCTGAAACAAACACTCCAGAACTGTCTCTAATTTTGTGACAATGGTACTTTATTCTTCCTATCAAGTCCTCCCTGGTGAGAGCTGGCGTCGAATACACAAGCCTCTTTACAAAAATGTTTCTAAATTTAATGGCTTTCTAGCGGACTAATAATTTTTAAGAAATTTAAATATGCGACCAAATTTTCTTGTCTCCAAAGACAAGGGTGCCCATGAAAAATTGTCTTAAGGGGGTTCCCTGTCAAAAAGCGTAACACCATCAGATTCCACGTCAGAAAACCCCTTTGTACCAAATTTAGTGATTCTCATACAAGGTTCTGAGATATAAAAAAAGATTCTTTTTAGGGGCAGATTTCAGGGGGGACGATTCAATTTCGAGCAGGCCGAAGCGGCCGCGCTCTCTGCTTCCCCCACCACCACCCGTACGATTTTATTGAATTTCTCGCTTGCATAAATAACTTTAAACATGTTTTAAAGTATGTTGCCAATGAAGAAAAGTATTGTAATCTTAGACCTGGTAAGTACTCGGAATACCAAAGGTATTTTTCGAAAAATTAGCCCGGATGTCCCAGTACATTTAGTGTAAATGACGTCTATAACTACGTAACTAATTGATCAATTGATCTGTTTTTTTTTAAAGAAGCGTCTTTCCAAGAACTTTTAAAACCTGCTTTAAAAAATTTGTTTGATTAAATATTCACAAAGTTCTAATTGTTTATAAGTACAAAAATTCGACCAATGTTTAAACAAGTGCCAGAGCTCTCCTAATTGGCGGATTCGAATTTTTCAAAAAAAGTTTGAAAGCCTGAGAGCCCTTCTATATGTGATTAAATTTTCAAGTATCTAAAGGCCTTGGTTTTTGCTGTGTAAAATTTTGAAAATTTGCATTTTTTTTTTAAATCTGGATTGCAAAATTATTATGCAAAATCTATCGAACCTATTTTGATGAAATTTGGTGTGATGATTCTACATAACATGAAGTTTTCTTGAGCCAAGTATAAAGGTCCTATACCCAATTTAAATACCCAAAAAAATTCCCTAAAAAGTATTGTTTTTTAACCCCATTTTTGTGATTTTTTCGATTTTTACCATAATAATCATGATTCATTCGATTTGTAACCAGTCATGTATTGTAAAAAATTTAATTACAAACATTTTTTTCCTCTTCCATTTTTGCCTAAAATCAACTTTTAAAAAGATACATAATTAAATAGGAAGAAAAATATGACATTTTTCCAATTTTTTTAACATATTGTGCCGCCAAAAGTTAAGCCCACGTTTTTTTTATGCACATAGAAAAATTTTCATTTCTAGTGATATTTGAAAGCCAAAAAGCCAAAAATCTCCGTGGATATACGATTCACACAAGCCAAAACAGATACCGCCTGGTCTATTAATTCCAACGACAAAATTTTAACGTTTTTTTGTTTAAAAATTGTTGCTATCACAATACATTTGTTTCAGTATCCATCGTACTAATTTCAGATTTCATACTGTTAAAAATGACTGCAAAGGAATATACCGAACTGATCAGACTTTAGCTTTTGAATTAGATATATCAAACAGGGTGTAACTTTGTGTGGGGGTCATATACCATACAAAAGCTTCCTTTGACCTTTAGAACATGTTAATCCAAGCGAATTAGTTGTTTTTTTTTTAAATCAGGCTTAACTCAAATTTTATGATCTTAAAATTAAGTAAAAAATACACAGAATAAAAGCCTTGTGTATTTTTAGAGGTCGAGTGTCATATTGTTTATAACAAAAGAAAAAATATTTACATACTTTTTTTTTTTTAGTTTTTCGCTTATATCTCCAAAAATAAGCCTCTAAAAGACATGTGGTATTGTTATCGATTTTCTACCTGAGGAAATTTGCTACAAAGATAGGCTTTAGCAAAATGTCGCAAAAATTTTGTTACATTGCAAAATTAGCAGTGGAAAAAAATGTGCAAAATTTTCAGAATTAAATAAAAAGAACAAATTTGACTGAAATTGGATGAAACTACAGGAAAAGATCAGGGGTGCGTCTGTGCAAATTTCAGATTTTTAAGTTGCAAAATAAAAGTTACTAACAAAAAAACAAAAAAAAAACGGTAGCTAGTCCTTATCTCGGCAATTTTTTAATATACAGATTTCAAACTAATTGCATCAAATAGTGCTTAAAAAACATGAATTAAGAAAAAAAAGGATCTCGATCCCACCAATAAGAGCCGAGATAATTTTTTTTTAAACAGTTACCATGTTTTAATTGTATTGCTAGAGAAAGTTTTTTATTTTTATAAGAATATTAAAAGTAAAATAAATATTTAATGTATAATATATTTTAGACATTTTTCAAGTTAATGGTTTACGTTGTAGAGCACGTGACTTTAATGTGGCAAAATGGCAAAATTCATCGAAGTCTAAATTTGCGAACACACAAACCGTTCGTCGAAAAAACCGACTCGAGGTGGATCGTGACGCGCCCTGTGTGCGCGGTTCGTGCGCATCTAGAAAACCCCGTACTAATCAAGAGAACTTGCTGCAAACGCGCGGCGTGCGCTCGGAGCGAAGCGCAGATGTATACGCACCTTTACAAACGTTTACTTGGTCACTTCTTGGTCGAATCCATTCAAAAAAAATTCAGCGTATAAAGGAAGTCTTCTACTTTACAACGAGACTAAGTTTATTCCAAAATATTAAATAGAACAGCCAAAATATCGTTTAAAGAAAAAAAATTATCTCGGCTCCTATTGGTCGGATCGAGACGCTTTTTTTTTCTTAATTCATGGTTTTTTTAAATACTATTTGATGCAATTATTTTGAAATCTGTACAGGGTGTCTCATAATTAGCTGCCAACCCTGAACAGGCCGATTCTATGATCAAAACTAAGTAAAAAAGTTCATATGAACATGGGTCCGGAAATGCTTCCTAAGGGCACAGGGACCCATTGAAGAGGGAGGAATGGAAATCATTTTTTTGCAATATCTCTCAATCGCGTTGTGATAAATGAATGAAATTTGGTATACACAGCTAAATTTTGATGAGCAATTTGATGGACTAATCCATTTATTTCCACAAGGTCCATTGGGGTGGGTACGGGGGGGCCCTTGGTACTTTGCGTGTGTAACTTTTTCATCTTTGACTTTTTAACAAATTGGACAGCAAATTCCGTTTTCCCGAACTGTTTTACGTTAAAAAGGTACTCTTGTTTCAAATCGTTATCTTTAACGGTTTCTGAGAAAATCGCTCTTGAATTAATCCCACTTTGGTCAATTTCATAGTAATTTAAACAAAAAATAATAATAATAATTTTCCTTTCCTCTCTTTTCCATTTAAAGGATTAATTTTTATTTAATTTAATTTTTTATTATTATTTTTTTATTAAAACTAGATTAAATTGAAACAAAATATTTTTTTTTGTTTAAATTACTATGAAATTGACCAAAGTGGGATTAATTCAAGAGCGATTTTCTCAGAAACCGTTAAAGATAACGATTTGAAACAAGAGTACCTTTTTAACGTAAAACAGTTCGGGAAAACGGAATTTGCTGTCCAATTTGTTAAAAAGTCAAAGATGAAAAAGTTACACACGCAAAGTACCAAGGGCCCCCCCGTACCCACCCCAATGGACCTTGTGGAAATAAATGGATTAGTCCATCAAATTGCTCATCAAAATTTAGCTGTGTATACCAAATTTCATTCATTTATCACAACGCGATTGAGAGATATTGCAAAAAAATGATTTCCATTCCTCCCTCTTCAATGGGTCCCTGTGCCCTTAGGAAGCATTTCCGGACCCATGTTCATATGAACTTTTTTACTTAGTTTTGATCATAGAATCGGCCTGTTCAGGGTTGGCAGCTAATTATGAGACGCCCTGTATATTAAAAAATTGCCGAGATAAAGACAATAATGTAATTAGACCTAATGTAGAATTAAACCTTTTCGATATCTTGACTTGGGCAGAAAATATACGCGCTCGCGTTTTCGACTTTATAATTTTGCAATAGGCCGCCATTTTGAAATTCGGGGTCCGAATTGCGAATATTTGTTGAGCACCTCAACGGTTATCTTTTCCTGTAGTTTCATCCAATTTCAGTCAAATTTGTTCTTTTTATTTAATTCTGAAAATTTGGCACATTTTTTTTCCACTGCTAATTTTGCAATGTAAAAAAATTTTAGCGAGATTTTGCAAAAGCCAATCTTTCTAGCTTTCCTCAGGAAGAAAATCGATAACAATACCTCATGTCGATTAAAGACTTATTTTCGGAGATAAGCGAAAAACTGAAAAAAGAGCAATAATTTTGTTTTTTCTTTTGTTATAAACAATATGACGCTCGACCTCTACAAATACACAAATTTAGGCTTTTATTCTGTGTATTTTTTACTTAATTTTAAGCCCCTTAAAATTCGAGTTAGGCTCGATTTTTTAAACAGCCATGTGTTTGGTCTAATTCGCCCGGATTATGTATCAATATTTTATTTTGTCAAATTCCATCGTAAAAACTAAACGCTTTTTAACCTTTTTTTTAGTATTTTTTTTTAGCCCACCGCTGAACAAGCTAGTGTAACCTCAAATAGCGCCACATCACTCGTCCCGAGAACGATGTGAGTGTTCAACAAAGCAAACAACAAAAAAAAAAATCAAACAGTAATCAATAACGACAAATGAAATACACAATAATAAATAGTCTGTTTACTAACGTGAATTTTATAACACTTCTATCAATTTGTTCCTGATCAATATTATTGTATTGGCATTCAAAGCTCGCATAATCGCTTAAATGTGTAACTTGCCACTTTTAACTACAGTGTAGGAAAGTACCGATGGTCTATCAGAAGTTACGTGAGAGCGATAAAGTAAGCCATAGAAATTCATGTGATAGACAAGGATGGCTATAATGAAGGCGTCTAATAGTTAACGCCCATTTCGCCCTTCCACAAATAAGAAGTGGATCGTATTTGTGGATAAATTGGTAAAAATATGGTCCAATTAAATAGACATACAAAATGCCATACCAAACATTTACAGAAAAAAACAGATTGATTTTGGGTTTGGTGCATTACTCTTGGATTATTGTCAGACCAATAGCGGCAATTGTGGCGTATTACCGTACTATTATTGTGAAATCTACTTTCACCACTCCATAAGATATTATTAAATAAATTATTGTTTTCTTCATAGAGCACTGAAAATTGAGCTATAAAATAAAGTCTCCGTTGCTCATCATTAGCTCTTAAATGTTGGACGAGGTGAATTTTATAGAGGTAATAGTGATTGTCTTTCAAAATTCTGAGGCAAGATGTCATAGAAATGTTAGATTCGGCCTGAAGTTGCCTTAGGGAAGTCTTAGGATTATTATTAATAAATTTGTAACGCTTGAGCTGTATTCTCATCATTCCTAACAGTTTTAATTCGATGTCATTTAGGTTTAGAAAAACTACCATAATTTAGTAAATTTTGGCATAAACTTACACAAATGTTTTCCTATCCGGCCAAGGCTTCATTGGAAAATGTATAGCATATAACCGTCGTGTAGCAGCAGCATTTCATTGAGCTTCGCCAAATATTAATATCATATCTAATTTATCTTGATTTGAGTAATGCATTATGTAAAAATATTTTAATAACTAGTATAGTTAAATTGAAAGACGCAACCTGATATAAAAAATAATTATTGGAAAACTAATATGTGTCATACTTGTTTTATTTCAAACAAATGACATGAGCCATGACTTAATTTTTTAATAATATTTAATAAAATATGGCTAGTCTCTGAACCTTATAAGATTACCATTGTAGAGATGTTTTAAAATCTTATGAGCTTTGATCTTCATATGCGCAGAAACATAATTCCAACCGTCGCCTAAATTATTCTACGTCTTAAAAACATTACACCTGTTATTCACATGCTCTCTCGAGCTCTAGCGTAAACAAGCCTTTGATCCGATTACAAATATAATAAAATGCCCTATTGTTCATTATTTTAATTTAAACTATAAAAATATATATAACGAACGTTCGCCAGTTGACTTTATTGATGCCCGAGCGCCTTAGTTCATGTCTACTTGGAATAATGCACATGGTCTAGTTCTGAGTCAATGTTTTCACAACGTGCTTATTAGAATTATGGGGATACGCCACGCCTTTCGCGCATTTCGCGGCTCAAGAGATATTAAAAGACCTATACAATTTTTTTTCTATACCATTATATCATTTGTTTTTTTTATAATTTATTGTTTGTTAGTTAGCCAGGGATCAAAATTTTTTTTAGTATCCCACGCCATCTATACAGAAAGATTTGAACTAACAATTCTAACTGCAATTTGAAACTATTGGAGGGACCTAACAACCCCAGTTTCCGGAACTAAAATAAATTTCTTCATTTCGGAGATATTGGCAGCAGGAGTGTTAAATGGCCCACCCTGTATATTCTAAATACGTCCACTGTAAAATCATCGTAGTGGGACGATGACGATAAGTCTCCGCCTCCAGCTGTAACACCCTTGCACCCGACCCCGCAGCATACCCAAGCAGTGTAACAAATTACCTTGACCACAATATTTTTATTTTTGCAGTCATTAGTTCACTGGCAATTAATTAAAAAATTGAAATGAATCTAACAGACAGTTGTGATGTGGTAGAACTTTGCCTTAATTGCACCGTCTGTTAATCAACTAGTTCAATTAAAATTAAGCCCATCTAAAATCTTACCACCATTCTTTTATTTAGTAACAGAGAGGAGTTATATAAATATGACGTTTTCTGTAATAAAATATTCATAATCTAGTACACCACAGGTTGATAATGGTGTACAATTCAAATAAAAAATTTTAAAATCAAAAATTAATGTAAGCAGTTATTAGCAAAATTGCTTTAACTGTTCGCATTAACTTTCATTGTATGATAGTATTCAATGACAAAATACACATTTTTTTATTGCAAGCACTTCATTGCCATAAAACAGCTTATAAAGTCATTATTAAAACAATATGAAACATGGAAAACTTCGGAGTATCAAATAATCAAGGATTAGTAAAGAGAAGTTTTACTGTATACATTTTATTAAAAAGGTAGAATTTAACTTATGGATATTTATACTTTTTCAGTTTGATATAACAGTAGTTTTAGGCAAAAAAGAAACTACTGTTATAACAAACTGAATAAGAATGAAAAACAATAATATGAGGTTTAAAAAGCATATTTCCACCACTAGGAACAACCTGAAGTTGATATACGATGTTTCTGAGAATGAAAACAAAAGAAAACTTACCGCTGCTTGTGCTTGCTGCTGACCAGTTCGTTGAGTATATGTTGTCGCATAAGTAGCGGGCTTAGCTGCAGCTGCTGCTTGATCGTAACCTCCTGTATACCCAGCGGCTGCTGTTTGTCCTAAAAAGCAATCCGGAATAGTATTAAATAAAAAAAATAGTAATAAAATTTTACCGTAACCGTATTCGTAAGCCGGCGTCGCACCGGTACCAACTGCTGCATAAGTTCCTTGAGAGGCAGCAGCAGCCTGATACGCTGTATCGTATCCTGCTGCCCTTTGAGTTCCGTAAGTGGCTGCAGCTGCTGCTGTGGCTGGAGTTGCTACAGCATAGCCAGCCTGGCCGGCTTGATATGCCGCTCCAGTAGCTGTTGCACTAAAATATAATACTTGGATTTTTTCACAAAATTTCGGAATATTATTTATCAGTAACACATAAAGAGCGCAATATCAAGATAAAGATGCATATAAAAATGGAATAACATATAAAGAACTTAAAAACTTGATTATATAGAAGATGATACGCCCGCCTAAATGGACGATAGTGAAGTTATTGATCGCACAAAATGCCGGCGCCATTTACTCAAGGACGCCGGTTATGACAATAACTTAAATCATTTTCTTTCAAAAGCTATTAATGGAAATAAGACAAAAATAACATAGCTTTACAGCAGCTTTTATATGTTAAATACAAATAATATTTGCTTACCTATATTGCGTTCCACCGTGAGTAAAACCGAAATAATTATTCGTAGCCATTTTACACATACACGCTGACAAACTTGCTAACAACTGGCGCACTCTGGCGTTAACTGTGTATTTTGCTGCAAAGGAAACAGGAAGTACTATTGAAACAAAAGCTGAATTTAAATATAATTAAGATTTTATAATTTATTATTTACTTTTTTAGAACAGTGATTTATTATTATTATTATTATTATTATTATTATTATTATT